>NC_062530.1:27498667-27598667 GCF_022655615.1 Tachysurus fulvidraco
ATCTAGAGTAAATAATAGCACATTAAAGACTTGTAGTATGTTCTTTAGGGTCAAATAAATATTTAGCAACTTGTTCTGGAGTGGTGTGTGACTCTTTTCAAAAGTTATTGAACTGGAAGCTCTGCCAATGGAGAACCCCATAGAATAGAGTGATGATGGAAATTGAACATCTAGAGTAAATAATAGCACATTAAAGACTTGTAGTATGTTCTTTAGGGTCAAATAAATATTTAGCAACTTGTTTTGGAGTGGTGTGTGCCTCTTTTCAAAAGTTATTGAACTGGATGCTCTGCCAATGGAGAACCCCATAGAATAGAGTGAATATGGAAATTGAACATCTAGAGTAAATAATAGCACATTAAAGACTTGTAGTATGTTCTTTAGGGTCAAATAAATATTTAGCAACTTGTTTTGGAGTGGTGTGTGCCTCTTTTCAAAAGTTATTGAACTGGATGCTCTGCCAATGGAGAACCCCATAGAATAGAGTGATGATGGAAATTGAACATCTAGAGTAAATAATAGCACATTAAAGACTTGTAGTATGTTCTTTAGGGTCAAATAAATATTTAGCAACTTGTTTTGGAGTGGTGTGTGCCTCTTTTCAAAAGTTATTGAACTGGATGCTCTGCCAATGGAGAACCCCATAGAATAGAGTGATTATGGAAAGTGAACATCTAGAGTAAATAATAGCACATTAAAGACTTGTAGTATGTTCTTTAGGGTCAAATAAATATTTAGCAACTTGTTTTGGAGTGGTGTGTGCCTCTTTTCAAAAGTTATTGAACTGGATGCTCTGCCAATGGAGAACCCCATAGAATAGAGTGATGATGGAAATTGAACATCTAGAGTAAATAATAGCACATTAAAGACTTGTAGTATGTTCTTTAGGGTCAAATAAATATTTAGCAACTTGTTTTGGAGTGGTGTGTGCCTCTTTTCAAAAGTTATTGAACTGGATGCTCTGCCAATGGAGAACCCCATAGAATAGAGTGATGATGGAAAGTGAACATCTAGAGTAAATAATAGCACATTAAAGACTTGTAGTATGTTCTTTAGGGTCAAGTAAATATTTAGCAACTTGTTTTGGAGTGGTGTGTGCCTCTTTTCAAAAGTTATTGAACTGGATGCTCTGCCAATGGAGAACCCCATAGAATAGAGTGATGATGGAAATTGAACATCTAGAGTAAATAATAGCACAAATAAAGACTTGTAGTATGTTCTTTAGGGTCAAATAAATATTTAGCAACTTGTTCTGGAGTGGTGTGTGCCTCTTTTCAAAAGTTATTGAACTGGATGCTCTGCCAATGGAGAACCCCATAGAATAGAGTGATAGAAATTGAACATCTAGAGTAAATTATAGCACATTAAAGACTTGTAGTATGTTCTTTAGGGTCAAATAAATATTTAGCAACTTGTTTTGGAGTGGTGTGTGCCTCTTTTCAAAAGTTATTGAACTGGATGCTCTGCCAATGGAGAACCCCATAGAATAGAGTGATGATGGAAATTGAACATCTAGAGTAAATAATAGCACATTAAAGACTTGTAGTATGTTCTTTAGGGTCAAATAAATATTTAGCAACTTGTTTTGGAGTGGTGTGTGCCTCTTTTCAAAAGTTATTGAACTGGATGCTCTGCCAATGGAGAACCCCATAGAATAGAGTGATGATGGAAAGTGAACATCTAGAGTAAATAATAGCACATTAAAGACTTGTAGTATGTTCTTTAGGGTCAAATAAATATTTAGCAACTTGTTTTGTAGTGGTGTGTGCCTCTTTTCAAAAGTTATTGAACTGGATGCTCTGCCAATGGAGAACCCCATAGAATAGAGTGATGATGGAAATTGAACATCTAGAGTAAATAATAGCACATTAAAGACTTGTAGTATGTTCTTTAGGGTCAAGTAAATATTTAGCAACTTGTTTTGGAGTGGTGTGTGCCTCTTTTCAAAAGTTATTGAACTGGATGCTCTGCCAATGGAGAACCCCATAGAATAGAGTGATGATGGAAATTGAACATCTAGAGTAAATAATAGCACATTAAAGACTTGTAGTATGTTCTTTAGGGTCAAATAAATATTTAGCAACTTGTTTTGGAGTGGTGTGTGCCTCTTTTCAAAAGTTATTGAACTGGATGCTCTGCCACTGGAGAACCCCATAGAATAGAGTGATGATGGAAATTGAACATCTAGAGTAAATAATAGCACATTAAAGACTTGTAGTATGTTCTTTAGGGTCAAATAAATATTTAGCAACTTGTTTTGGAGTGGTGTGTGCCTCTTTTCAAAAGTTATTGAACTGGATGCTCTGCCACTGGAGAACCCCATAGAATAGAGTGATGATGGAAATTGAACATCTAGAGTAAATATAGCACATTAAAGACTTGTAGTATGTTCTTTAGGGTCAAATAAATATTTAGCAACTTGTTTTGGAGTGGTGTGTGCCTCTTTTCAAAAGTTATTGAACTGGATGCTCTGCCAATGGAGAACCCCATAGAATAGAGTGATGATGGAAATTGAACATCTAGAGTAAATAATAGCACATTAAAGACTTGTAGTATGTTCTTTAGGGTCAAATAAATATTTAGCAACTTGTTTTGGAGTGGTGTGTGCCTCTTTTCAAAAGTTATTGAACTGGATGCTCTGCCACTGGAGAACCCCATAGAATAGAGTGATGATGGAAATTGAACATCTAGAGTAAATATAGCACATTAAAGACTTGTAGTATGTTCTTTAGGGTCAAATAAATATTAGCAACTTGTTTTGGAGTGGTGTGTGCCTCTTTTCAAAAGTTATTGAACTGGATGCTCTGCCAATGGAGAACCCCATAGAATAGAGTGATGATGGAAATTGAACATCTAGAGTAAATTATAGCACATTAAAGACTTGTAGTATGTTCTTTAGGGTCAAATAAATATTTAGCAACTTGTTCTGGAGTGGTGTGTGACTCTTTTCAAAAGTTATTGAACTGGATGCTCTGCCAATGGAGAACCCCATAGAATAGAGTGATGATGGAAAGTGAACATCTAGAGTAAATAATAGCACATTAAAGATTTGTAGTATGTTCTTTAGGGTCAAATAAATATTTAGCAACTTGTTTTGGAGTGGTGTGTGCCTCTTTTCAAAAGTTATTGAACTGGATGCTCTGCCAATGGAGAACCCCTTAGAATAGAGTGAAGATGGAAAGTGAACATCTAGAGTAAATTATAGCACATTAAAGACTTGTAGTATGTTCTTTAGGGTCAAATAAATATTTAGCAACTTGTTTTGGAGTGGTGTGTGCCTCTTTTCAAAAGTTATTGAACTGAATGCTCTGCCAATGGAGAACCCCATAGAATAGAGTGATGATGGAAATTGAACATCTAGAGTAAATAATAGCACATTAAAGACTTGTAGTATGTTCTTTAGGGTCAAGTAAATATTTAGCAACTTGTTTTGGAGTGGTGTGTGCCTCTTTTCAAAAGTTATTGAACTGGATGCTCTGCCAATGGAGAACCCCATAGAATAGAGTGATGATGGAAATTGAACATCTAGAGTAAATTATAGCACATTAAAGACTTGTAGTATGTTCTTTAGGGTCAAATAAATATTTAGCAACTTGTTTTGGAGTGGTGTGTGCCTCTTTTCAAAAGTTATTGAACTGGATGCTCTGCCAATGGAGAACCCCATAGAATAGAGTGATGATGGAAATTGAACATCTAGAGTAAATAATAGCACATTAAAGACTTGTAGTATGTTCTTTAGGGTCAAATAAATATTTAGCAACTTGTTCTGGAGTGGTGTGTGACTCTTTTCAAAAGTTATTGAACTGGATGCTCTGCCAATGGAGAACCCCATAGAATAGAGTGATGATGGAAATTGAACATCTAGAGTAAATAATAGCACATTAAAGACTTGTAGTATGTTCTTTAGGGTCAAATAAATATTTAGCAACTTGTTTTGGAGTGGTGTGTGCCTCTTTTCAAAAGTTATTGAACTGGATGCTCTGCCAATGGAGAACCCCATAGAATAGAGTGATGATGGAAATTGAACATCTAGAGTAAATAATAGCACATTAAAGACTTGTAGTATGTTCTTTAGGGTCAAATAAATATTTAGCAACTTGTTTTGGAGTGGTGTGTGCCTCTTTTCAAAAGTTATTGAACTGGATGCTCTGCCACTGGAGAACCCCATAGAATAGAGTGATGATGGAAATTGAACATCTAGAGTAAATTATAGCACATTAAAGACTTGTAGTATGTTCTTTAGGGTCAAATAAATATTTAGCAACTTGTTTTGGAGTGGTGTGTGCCTTTTTTCAAAAGTTATTGAACTGGATGCTCTGCCAATGGAGAACCCCATAGAATAGAGTGATTATGGAAAGTGAACATCTAGAGTAAATAATAGCACATTAAAGACTTGTAGTATGTTCTTTAGGGTCAAATAAATATTTAGCAACTTGTTCTGAAGTGGTGTGTGACTCTTTTCAAAAGTTTTTGAACTGGATGTTCTGCCAATGGAGAACCCCATAGAATAGAGTGATGATGGAAATTGAACATCTAGAGTAAATAATAGCACATTAAAGACTTGTTGTATGTTCTTTAGGGTCAAATAAATATTTAGCAACTTGTTCTGAAGTGGTGTGTGACTCTTTTTAAAAGTTATTGAACTGGATGCTCTGCCAATGGAGAACCCCATAGAATAGAGTGATGATGGAAATTGAACATCTAGAGTAAATAATAGCACATTAAAGACTTGTAGTATGTTCTTTAGGGTCAAATAAATATTTAGCAACTTGTTTTGGAGTGGTGTGTGCCTCTTTTCAAAAGTTATTGAACTGGATGCTCTGCCAATGGAGAACCCCATAGAATAGAGTGAAGATGGAAATTGAACATCTAGAGTAAATTATAGCACATTAAAGACTTGTAGTATGTTCTTTAGGGTCAAATAAATATTTAGCAACTTGTTTTGGAGTGGTGTGTGCCTCTTTTCAAAAGTTATTGAACTGGATGCTCTGCCAATGGAGAACCCCATAGAATAGAGTGATGATGGAAATTGAACATCTAGAGTAAATTATAGCACATTAAAGACTTGTAGTATGTTCTTTAGGGTCAAATAAATATTTAGCAACTTGTTTTGGAGTGGTGTGTGCCTCTTTTCAAAAGTTATTGAACTGGATGCTCTGCCAATGGAGAACCCCATAGAATAGAGTGATGATGGAAATTGAACATCTAGAGTAAATTATAGCACATTAAAGACTTGTAGTATGTTCTTTAGGGTCAAAAAAATATTTAGCAACTTGTTTTGGAGTGGTGTGTGCCTCTTTTCAAAAGTTATTGAACTGGATGCTCTGCCAATGGAGAACCCCATAGAATAGAGTGATGATGGAAATTGAACATCTAGAGTAAATAATAGCACATTAAAGACTTGTAGTATGTTCTTTAGGGTCAAATAAATATTTAGCAACTTGTTTTGTAGTGGTGTGTGCCTCTTTTCAAAAGTTATTGAACTAGATGCTCTGCCACTGGAGAACCCCATAGAATAGAGTGATGATGGAAAGTGAACATCTACAGTAAATAATAGCACATTAAAGACTTGTAGTATGTTCTTTAGGGTCAAATAAATATTTAGCAACTTGTTTTGGAGTGGTTTGTGCCTCTTTTCAAAAGTTATTGAACTGGATGCTCTGCCAATGGAGAACCACATAGAATAGAGTGATGATGGTAGTGATGAATAGGGGATGTGGTAGCTCAGTGGTTAAGGTGTTGGGCTACTGATCAGAAGGTCACGGGTTCGAACCCCAGGTCCACCAAGCTGCCACTGCTGGGCCCCTGAGCAAGGCCCTTAACCCTCAATTGCTCAGTTGTAAGTCACTCTGGATAAGGGTGTCTGCTAAATGCCGTAAATGTAAATGTAAAATGATGGAAATTGAACATCAAGAGTAAATAATAGCACATTAAAGACTTGTAGTATGTTCTTTAGGGTCAAATAAATATTTAGCAACTTGTTTTGGAGTGGTGTGTGCCTCTTTTCAAAAGTTATTGAACTGGATGCTCTGCTAATGGAGAACCCCATAGAATAGAGTGATGATGGAAATTGAACATCTAGAGTAAATAATAGCACATTAAAGACTTGTAGTATGTTCTTTAGGGTCAAATAAATATTTAGCAACTTGTTTTGTAGTGGTGTGTGCCTCTTTTCAAAAGTTATTGAACTAGATGCTCTGCCACTGGAGAACCCCATAGAATAGAGTGATTATGGAAAGTGAACATCTAGAGTAAATTATAGCACATTAAAGAGTTGTAGTATGTTCTTTAGGGTCAAATAAATATTTAGCAACTTGTTTTGGAGTGGTTTGTGCCTCTTTTCAAAAGTTATTGAACTGGATGCTCTGCCAATGGAGAACCACATAGAATAGAGTGATGATGGAAATTGAACATCAAGAGTAAATAATAGCACTTTAAAGACTTGTAGTATGTTCTTTAGGGTCAAATAAATATTTAGCAACTTGTTTTGGAGTGGTGTGTGACTCTTATCAAAAGTTATTGAACTGGATGCTCTGCCAATGGAGAACCCCATAGAATAGAGTGATGATGGAAAGTGAACATCTAGAGTAAATAATAGCACATTAAAGACTTGTAGTATGTTCTTTAGGGTCAAATAAATATTTAGCAACTTGTTCTGGAGTGGTGTGTGACTCTTTTCAAAAGTTATTGAACTGGATGCTCTGCCAATGGAGAACCCCATAGAATAGAGTGATGATGGAAATTGAACATCTAGAGTAAATAATAGCACATTAAAGACTTGTAGTATGTTCTTTAGGGTCAAATAAATATTTAGCAACTTGTTTTGGAGTGGTGTGTGCCTCTTTTCAAAAGTTATTGAACTGGATGCTCTGCCAATGGAGAACCCCATAGAATAGAGTGATGATGGAAATTGAACATCTACAGTAAATAATAGCACATTAAAGACTTGTAGTATGTTCTTTAGGGTCAAATAAATATTTAGCAACTTGTTTTGGAGTGGTGTGTGCCTCTTTTCAAAAGTTATTGAACTGGATGCTCTGCCAATGGAGAACCCCATAGAATAGAGTGATTATGGAAAGTGAACATCTAGAGTAAATAATAGCACATTAAAGACTTGTAGTATGTTCTTTAGGGTCAAATAAATATTTAGCAACTTGTTTTGGAGTGGTGTGTGCCTCTTTTCAAAAGTTATTGAACTGGATGCTCTGCCAATGGAGAACCCCATAGAATAGAGTGATGATGGAAATTGAACATCTAGAGTAAATTATAGCACATTAAAGACTTGTAGTATGTTCTTTAGGGTCAAATAAATATTTAGCAACTTGTTTTGGAGTGGTGTGTGCCTCTTTTCAAAAGTTATTGAACTGAATGCTCTGCCAATGGAGAACCCCATAGAATAGAGTGATGATGGAAATTGAACATCTAGAGTAATTAATAGCACATTAAAGACTTGTAGTATGTTCTTTAGGGTCAAATAAATATTTAGCAACTTGTTTTGGAGTGGTGTGTGCCTCTTTTCAAAAGTTATTGAACTGGATGCTCTGCCAATGGAGAACCCCATAGAATAGAGTGATGATGGAAATTGAACATCTAGAGTAAATAATAGCACATTAAAGACTTGTAGTATGTTCTTTAGGGTCAAATAAATATTTAGCAACTTGTTTTGGAGTGGTGTGTGCCTCTTTTCAAAAGTTATTGAACTGGATGCTCTGCCAATGGAGAACCCCATAGAATAGAGTGATGATGGAAATTGAACATCTAGAGTAAATAATAGCACATTAAAGACTTGTAGTATGTTCTTTAGGGTCAAATAAATATTTAGCAACTTGTTTTGGAGTGGTGTGTGCCTCTTTTCAAAAGTTATTGAACTGGATGCTCTGCCAATGGAGAACCCCATAGAATAGAGTGATGATGGAAATTGAACATCTAGAGTAAATAATAGCACATTAAAGACTTGTAGTATGTTCTTTAGGGTCAAATAAATATTTAGCAACTTGTTTTGGAGTGGTGTGTGCCTCTTTTCAAAAGTTATTGAACTGGATGCTCTGCCAATGGAGAACCCATAGAATAGAGTGATGATGGAAAGTGAACATCTAGAGTAAATAATAGCACATTAAAGACTTGTAGTATGTTCTTTAGGGTCAAATAAATATTTAGCAACTTGTTTTGGAGTGGTGTGTGCCTCTTTTCAAAAGTTATTGAACTGGATGCTCTGCCAATGGAGAACCCCATAGAATAGAGTGATGATGGAAATTGAACATCTAGAGTAAATAATAGCACATTAAAGACTTGTAGTATGTTCTTTAGGGTCAAATAAATATTTAGCAACTTGTTTTGGAGTGGTGTGTGCCTCTTTTCAAAAGTTATTGAACTGGATGCTCTGCCAATGGAGAACCCCATAGAATAGAGTGATGATGGAAATTGAACATCTAGAGTAAATAATAGCACATTAAAGACTTGTAGTATGTTCTTTAGGGTCAAATAAATATTTAGCAACTTGTTTTGGAGTGGTGTGTGCCTCTTTTCAAAAGTTATTGAACTGGATGCTCTGCCAATGGAGAACCCCATAGAATAGAGTGATGATGGAAATTGAACATCTAGAGTAAATAATAGCACATTAAAGACTTGTAGTATGTTCTTTAGGGTCAAATAAATATTTAGCAACTTGTTTTGGAGTGGTGTGTGCCTCTTTTCAAAAGTTATTGAACTGGATGCTCTGCCAATGGAGAACCCCATAGAATAGAGTGATGATGGAAAGTGAACATCTAGAGTAAATAATAGCACATTAAAGACTTGTAGTATGTTCTTTAGGGTCAAATAAATATTTAGCAACTTGTTTTGGAGTGGTGTGTGCCTCTTTTCAAAAGTTATTGAACTGGATGCTCTGCCAATGGAGAACCCCATAGAATAGAGTGATGATGGAAATTGAACATCTAGAGTAAATTATAGCACATTAAAGACTTGTAGTATGTTCTTTAGGGTCAAATAAATATTTAGCAACTTGTTTTGGAGTGGTGTGTGCCTCTTTTCAAAAGTTATTGAACTGGATGCTCTGCCAATGGAGAACCCCATAGAATAGAGTGATGATGGAAATTGAACATCTAGAGTAAATAATAGCACATTAAAGACTTGTAGTATGTTCTTTAGGGTCAAATAAATATTTAGCAACTTGTTTTGGAGTGGTGTGTGCCTCTTTTCAAAAGTTATTGAACTGGATGCTCTGCCAATGGAGAACCCCATAGAATAGAGTGATGATGGAAATTGAACATCTAGAGTAAATAATAGCACATTAAAGACTTGTAGTATGTTCTTTAGGGTCAAATAAATATTTAGCAACTTGTTTTGGAGTGGTGTGTGCCTCTTTTCAAAAGTTATTGAACTGGATGCTCTGCCAATGGAGAACCCCATAGAATAGAGTGATGATGGAAATTGAACATCTAGAGTAAATAATAGCACATTAAAGACTTGTAGTATGTTCTTTAGGGTCAAATAAATATTTAGCAACTTGTTTTGGAGTGGTGTGTGCCTCTTTTCAAAAGTTATTGAACTGGATGCTCTGCCAATGGAGAACCCCATAGAATAGAGTGATGATGGAAATTGAACATCTAGAGTAAATAATAGCACATTAAAGACTTGTAGTATGTTCTTTAGGGTCAAATAAATATTTAGCAACTTGTTTTGGAGTGGTGTGTGCCTCTTTTCAAAAGTTATTGAACTGGATGCTCTGCCAATGGAGAACCCCATAGAATAGAGTGATGATGGAAATTGAACATCTAGAGTAAATAATAGCACATTAAAGACTTGTAGTATGTTCTTTAGGGTCAAATAAATATTTAGCAACTTGTTTTGGAGTGGTGTGTGCCTCTTTTCAAAAGTTATTGAACTGGATGCTCTGCCAATGGAGAACCCCATAGAATAGAGTGATGATGGAAATTGAACATCTAGAGTAAATAATAGCACATTAAAGACTTGTAGTATGTTCTTTAGGGTCAAATAAATATTTAGCAACTTGTTTTGGAGTGGTGTGTGCCTCTTTTCAAAAGTTATTGAACTGGATGCTCTGCCAATGGAGAACCCCATAGAATAGAGTGATGATGGAAAGTGAACATCTAGAGTAAATAATAGCACATTAAAGACTTGTAGTATGTTCTTTAGGGTCAAATAAATATTTAGCAACTTGTTTTGGAGTGGTGTGTGCCTCTTTTCAAAAGTTATTGAACTGGATGCTCTGCCAATGGAGAACCCCATAGAATAGAGTGATGATGGAAATTGAACATCTAGAGTAAATAATAGCACATTAAAGACTTGTAGTATGTTCTTTAGGGTCAAATAAATATTTAGCAACTTGTTTTGGAGTGGTGTGTGCCTCTTTTCAAAAGTTATTGAACTGGATGCTCTGCCAATGGAGAACCCCATAGAATAGAGTGATGATGGAAAGTGAACATCTAGAGTAAATAATAGCACATTAAAGACTTGTAGTATGTTCTTTAGGGTCAAATAAATATTTAGCAACTTGTTTTGGAGTGGTGTGTGCCTCTTTTCAAAAGTTATTGAACTGGATGCTCTGCCAATGGAGAACCCCATAGAATAGAGTGATGATGGAAATTGAACATCTAGAGTAAATAATAGCACATTAAAGACTTGTAGTATGTTCTTTAGGGTCAAATAAATATTTAGCAACTTGTTTTGGAGTGGTGTGTGCCTCTTTTCAAAAGTTATTGAACTGGATGCTCTGCCAATGGAGAACCCCATAGAATAGAGTGATGATGGAAATTGAACATCTAGAGTAAATAATAGCACATTAAAGACTTGTAGTATGTTCTTTAGGGTCAAATAAATATTTAGCAACTTGTTTTGGAGTGGTGTGTGCCTCTTTTCAAAAGTTATTGAACTGGATGCTCTGCCAATGGAGAACCCCATAGAATAGAGTGATGATGGAAATTGAACATCTAGAGTAAATAATAGCACATTAAAGACTTGTAGTATGTTCTTTAGGGTCAAATAAATATTTAGCAACTTGTTTTGGAGTGGTGTGTGCCTCTTTTCAAAAGTTATTGAACTGGATGCTCTGCCAATGGAGAACCCCATAGAATAGAGTGATGATGGAAATTGAACATCTAGAGTAAATAATAGCACATTAAAGACTTGTAGTATGTTCTTTAGGGTCAAATAAATATTTAGCAACTTGTTTTGGAGTGGTGTGTGCCTCTTTTCAAAAGTTATTGAACTGGATGCTCTGCCAATGGAGAACCCCATAGAATAGAGTGATGATGGAAAGTGAACATCTAGAGTAAATAATAGCACATTAAAGACTTGTAGTATGTTCTTTAGGGTCAAATAAATATTTAGCAACTTGTTTTGGAGTGGTGTGTGCCTCTTTTCAAAAGTTATTGAACTGGATGCTCTGCCAATGGAGAACCCCATAGAATAGAGTGATGATGGAAAGTGAACATCTAGAGTAAATAATAGCACATTAAAGACTTGTAGTATGTTCTTTAGGGTCAAATAAATATTTAGCAACTTGTTCTGGAGTGGTGTGTGCCTCTTTTCAAAAGTTATTGAACTGGATGCTCTGCCAATGGAGAACCCCATAGAATAGAGTGATGATGGAAATTGAACATCTAGAGTAAATAATAGCACATTAAAGACTTGTAGTATGTTCTTTAGGGTCAAATAAATATTTAGCAACTTGTTTTGGAGTGGTGTGTGCCTCTTTTCAAAAGTTATTGAACTGGATGCTCTGCCACTGGAGAACCCCATAGAATAGAGTGATGATGGAAATTGAACATCTAGAGTAAATAATAGCACATTAAAGACTTGTAGTATGTTCTTTAGGGTCAAATAAATATTTAGCAACTTGTTTTGGAGTGGTGTGTGCCTCTTTTCAAAAGTTATTGAACTGGATGCTCTGCCAATGGAGAACCCCATAGAATAGAGTGATGATGGAAAGTGAACATCTAGAGTAAATAATAGCACATTAAAGACTTGTAGTATGTTCTTTAGGGTCAAATAAATATTTAGCAACTTGTTTTGGAGTGGTGTGTGCCTCTTTTCAAAAGTTATTGAACTGGATGCTCTGCCAATGGAGAACCCCATAGAATAGAGTGATGATGGAAAGTGAACATCTAGAGTAAATAATAGCACATTAAAGACTTGTAGTATGTTCTTTAGGGTCAAATAAATATTTAGCAACTTGTTTTGGAGTGGTGTGTGCCTCTTTTCAAAAGTTATTGAACTGGATGCTCTGCCAATGGAGAACCCCATAGAATAGAGTGATGATGGAAATTGAACATCTAGAGTAAATAATAGCACATTAAAGACTTGTAGTATGTTCTTTAGGGTCAAATAAATATTTAGCAACTTGTTTTGGAGTGGTGTGTGCCTCTTTTCAAAAGTTATTGAACTGGATGCTCTGCCAATGGAGAACCCCATAGAATAGAGTGATGATGGAAAGTGAACATCTAGAGTAAATAATAGCACATTAAAGACTTGTAGTATGTTCTTTAGGGTCAAATAAATATTTAGCAACTTGTTCTGGAGTGGTGTGTGACTCTTTTCAAAAGTTATTGAACTGGATGCTCTGCCAATGGAGAACCCCATAGAATAGAGTGATGATGGAAAGTGAACATCTACAGTAAATAATAGCACATTAAAGACTTGTAGTATGTTCTTTAGGGTCAAATAAATATTTAGCAACTTGTTTTGGAGTGCTTTGTGCCTCTTTTCAAAAGTTATTGAACTGGATGCTCTGCCAATGGAGAACCCCATAGAATAGAGTGATGATGGAAAGTGAACATCTACAGTAAATAATAGCACATTAAAGACTTGTAGTATGTTCTTTAGGGTCAAATAAATATTTAGCAACTTGTTCTGGAGTGGTGTGTGACTCTTATCAAAAGTTATTGAACTGGATGCTCTGCCAATGGAGAACCCCATAGAATAGAGTGATGATGGAAATTGAACATCTAGAGTAAATAATAGCACATTAAAGACTTGTAGTATGTTCTTTAGGGTCAAATAAATATTTAGCAACTTGTTTTGGAGTGGTGTGTGCCTCTTTTCAAAAGTTATTGAACTGGATGCTCTGCCAATGGAGAACCCCATAGAATAGAGTGATGATGGAAAGTGAACATCTACAGTAAATAATAGCACATTAAAGACTTGTAGTATGTTCTTTAGGGTCAAATAAATATTTAGCAACTTGTTTTGGAGTGGTGTGTGCCTCTTTTCAAAAGTTATTGAACTGGATGCTCTGCCAATGGAGAACCCCATAGAATAGAGTGATGATGGAAAGTGAACATCTAGAGTAAATAATAGCACATTAAAGACTTGTAGTATGTTCTTTAGGGTCAAATAAATATTTAGCAACTTGTTCTGGAGTGGTGTGTGACTCTTTTCAAAAGTTATTGAACTGGATGCTCTGCCAATGGAGAACCCCATAGAATAGAGTGATGATGGAAATTGAACATCTAGAGTAAATAATAGCACATTAAAGACTTGTAGTATGTTCTTTAGGGTCAAATAAATATTTAGCAACTTGTTTTTGGAGTGGTGTGTGCCTCTTTTCAAAAGTTATTGAACTGGATGCTCTGCCAATGGAGAACCCCATAGAATAGAGTGATGATGGAAATTGAACATCTAGAGTAAATTATAGCACATTAAAGACTTGTAGTATGTTCTTTAGGGTCAAATAAATATTTAGCAACTTGTTTTGGAGTGGTGTGTGCCTCTTTTCAAAAGTTATTGAACTGGATGCTCTGCCAATGGAGAACCCCATAGAATAGAGTGATGATGGAAATTGAACATCTAGAGTAAATTATAGCACATTAAAGACTTGTAGTATGTTCTTTAGGGTCAAATAAATATTTAGCAACTTGTTTTGGAGTGGTGTGTGCCTCTTTTCAAAAGTTATTGAACTGGATGCTCTGCCAATGGAGAACCCCATAGAATAGAGTGATGATGGAAAGTGAACATCTAGAGTAAATTATAGCACATTAAAGACTTGTAGTATGTTCTTTAGGGTCAAATAAATATTTAGCAACTTGTTCTGGAGTGGTGTGTGACTCTTTTCAAAAGTTATTGAACTGGATGCTCTGCCAATGGAGAACCCCATAGAATAGAGTGATGATGGAAATTGAACATCTAGAGTAAATAATAGCACATTAAAGACTTGTAGTATGTTCTTTAGGGTCAAATAAATATTTAGCAACTTGTTCTGGAGTGGTGTGTGCCTCTTTTCAAAAGTTATTGAACTGGATGCTCTGCCACTGGAGAACGCCATAGAATAGAGTGATGATGGAAATTGAACATCTAGAGTAAATAATAGCACATTAAAGACTTGTAGTATGTTCTTTAGGGTCAAATAAATATTTAGCAACTTGTTTTGGAGTGGTTTGTGCCTCTTTTCAAAAGTTATTGAACTGGATGCTCTGCCAATGGAGAACCCCATAGAATAGAGTGATGATGGAAAGTGAACATCTACAGTAAATAATAGCACATTAAAGACTTGTAGTATGTTCTTTAGGGTCAAATAAATATTTAGCAACTTCTTCTGGAGTGGTGTGTGACTCTTATCAAAAGTTATTGAACTGGATGCTCTGCCAATGGAGAACCCCATAGAATAGAGTGATGATGGAAATTGAACATCTAGAGTAAATAATAGCACATTAAAGACTTGTAGTATGTTCTTTAGGGTCAAATAAATATTTAGCAATTTGTTTTGGAGTGGTGTGTGACTCTTTTCAAAAGTTATTGAACTGGATGCTCTGCCAATGGAGAACCCCATAGAATAGAGTGATGATGGAAAGTGAACATCTAGAGTAAATAATAGCACATTAAAGACTTGTAGTATGTTCTTTAGGGTCAAATAAATATTTAGCAACTTGTTCTGGAGTGGTGTGTGACTCTTTTCAAAAGTTACTGAACTGGATGTTCTGCCAATGGAGAACCCCATAGAATAGAGTGATGATGGAAATTGAACATCTAGAGTAAATAATAGCACATTAAAGACTTGTAGTATGTTCTTTAGGGTCAAATAAATATTTAGCAACTTGTTTTGGAGTGGTGTGTGCCTCTTTTCAAAAGTTATTGAACTGGATGCTCTGCCAATGGAGAACCCCATAGAATAGAGTGATGATGGAAATTGAACATCTAGAGTAAATAATAGCACATTAAAGACTTGTAGTATGTTCTTTAGGGTCAAATAAATATTTAGCAACTTGTTTTGGAGTGGTGTGTGACTCTTTTCAAAAGTTATTGAACTGGATGCTCTGCCACTGGAGAACCCCATAGAATAGAGTGATGATGGACATTGAACATCTAGAGTAAATACTAGCACATTAAAGACTTGTAGTATGTTCTTTAGGGTCAAATAAATATTTAGCAACTTGTTCTGGAGTGGTGTGTGACTCTTTTCAAAAGTTATTGAACTGGATGCTCTGCCAATGGAGAACCCCATAGAATAGAGTGATGATGGAAATTGAACATCTAGAGTAAATAATAGCACAATAAAGACTTGTAGTATGTTCTTTAGGGTCAAATAAATATTTAGCAACTTGTTTTGGAGTGGTGTGTGCCTCTTTTCAAAAGTTATTGAACTGGATGCTCTGCCAATGGAGAACCCCATAGAATAGAGTGATGATGGAAATTGAACATCTAGAGTAAATTATAGCACATTAAAGACTTGTAGTATGTTCTTTAGGGTCAAATAAATATTTAGCAATTTGTTTTGGAGTGGTGTGTGCCTCTTTTTAAAAGTTATCGAACTGGATGCTCTGCTACTGGAGAACCCCATAGAATAGAGTGATGATGGAAATTGAACATCTAGAGTAAATTATAGCACATTAAAGACTTGTAGTATGTTCTTTTGGGTCAAATAAATATTTAGCAACTTGTTTTGGAGTGGTGTGTGCCTCTTTTCAAACGTTATTGAACTGGATGCTCTGCCAATGGAGAACCCCATAGAATAGAGTGATGATGGAACGTGAACATCTACAGTAAATAATAGCACATTAAAGACTTGTAGTATGTTCTTTAGGGTCAAATAAATATTTAGCAACTTGTTTTGGAGTGGTGTGTGCCTCTTTTCAAAAGTTATTGAACTGGATGCTCTGCCAATGGAGAACCCCATAGAATAGAGTGATGATGGAAATTGAACATCTAGAGTAAATAATAGCACATTAAAGACTTGTAGTATGTTCTTTAGGGTCAAATAAATATTTAGCAACTTGTTTTGGAGTGGTGTGTGCCTCTTTTCAAAAGTTATTGAACTGGATGCTCTGCCAATGGAGAACCCCATAGAATAGAGTGATTATGGAAAGTGAACATCTAGAGTAAATAATAGCACATTAAAGACTTGTAGTATGTTCTTTAGGGTCAAATAAATATTTAGCAACTTGTTTTGGAGTGGTGTGTGACTCTTTTCAAAAGTTATTGAACTGGATGCTCTGCCAATGGAGAACCCCATAGAATAGAGTGATGATGGAAAGTGAACATCTAGAGTAAATAATAGCACATTAAAGACTTGTAGTATGTTCTTTAGGGTCAAATAAATATTTAGCAACTTGTTCTGGAGTGGTGTGTGACTCTTTTCAAAAGTTATTGAACTGGATGCTCTGCCAATGGAGAACCCCATAGAATAGAGTGATGATGGAAAGTGAACATCTAGAGTAAATAATAGCACATTAAAGACTTGTAGTATGTTCTTTAGGGTCAAATAAATATTTAGCAACTTGTTCTGGAGTGGTGTGTGACTCTTTTCAAAAGTTATTGAACTGGATGCTCTGCCAATGGAGAACCCCATAGAATAGAGTGATGATGGAAAGTGAACATCTAGAGTAAATTATAGCACATTAAAGACTTGTAGTATGTTCTTTAGGGTCAAATAAATATTTAGCAACTTGTTCTGGAGTGGTGTGTGACTCTTTTCAAAAGTTATTGAACTGGATGCTCTGCCAATGGAGAACCCCATAGAATAGAGTGATGATGGAAAGTGAACATCTAGAGTAAATAATAGCACATTAAAGACTTGTAGTATGTTCTTTAGGGTCAAATAAATATTTAGCAACTTGTTTTGGAG
The DNA here is from genome assembly GCF_022655615.1 of Tachysurus fulvidraco. Classification (NCBI taxonomy): domain Eukaryota; kingdom Metazoa; phylum Chordata; class Actinopteri; order Siluriformes; family Bagridae; genus Tachysurus; species Tachysurus fulvidraco. Next base: position 27,515,745 of record NC_062530.1, read on the forward strand.
TGGTGTGTGCCTCTTTTCAAAAGTTATTGAACTGGATGCTCTGCCAATGGAGAACCCCATAGAATAGAGTGATTATGGAAAGTGAACATCTAGAGTAAATAATAGCACATTAAAGACTTGTAGTATGTTCTTTAGGGTCAAATAAATATTTAGCAACTTGTTCTGGAGTGGTGTGTGACTCTTATCAAAAGTTATTGAACTGGATGCTCTGCCAATGGAGAACCCCATAGAATAGAGTGATGATGGAAATTGAACATCTAGAGTAAATAATAGCACATTAAAGACTTGTAGTATGTTCTTTAGGGTCAAATAAATATTTAGCAACTTGTTCTGGAGTGGTGTGTGACTCTTTTCAAAAGTTATTGAACTGGATGCTCTGCCAATGGAGAACCCCATAGAATAGAGTGATGATGGAAATTGAACATCTAGAGTAAATAATAGCACATTAAAGACTTGTAGTATGTTCTTTAGGGTCAAATAAATATTTAGCAACTTGTTCTGGAGTGGTGTGTGACTCTTATCAAAAGTTATTGAACTGGATGCTCTGCCAATGGAGAACCCCATAGAATAGAGTGATGATGGAAAGTGAACATCTAGAGTAAATAATAGCACATTAAAGACTTGTAGTATGTTCTTTAGGGTCAAATAAATATTTAGCAACTTGTTCTGGAGTGGTGTGTGACTCTTTTCAAAAGTTATTGAACTGGATGCTCTGCCAATGGAGAACCCCTTAGAATAGAGTGAAGATGGAAATTGAACATCTAGAGTAAATTATAGCACATTAAAGACTTGTAGTATGTTCTTTAGGGTCAAATAAATATTTAGCAACTTGTTCTGGAGTGGTGTGTGACTCTTTTCAAAAGTTATTGAACTGGATGCTCTGCCACTGGAGAACCCCATAGAATAGAGTGATGATGGAAAGTGAACATCTAGAGTAAATAATAGTTCAATAACTTTTGAAAAGAGGCACACACCACTCCAAAACAAGTTGCTAAATATTTATTTGACCCTAAAGAACATACTACAAGTCTTTAATGTGCTATTATTTACTCTAGATGTTCAATTTCCATCATCACTCTATTCTATGGGGTTCTCCATTGGCAGAGCATCCAGTTCAATAACTTTTGAAAAGAGTCACACACCACTCCAGAACAAGTTGCTAAATATTTATTTGACCCTAAAGAACATACTACAAGTCTTTAATGTGCTATTATTTACTCTAGATGTTATGTGCTATTATTTACTCTAGATGTTCAATTTCCATCATCACTCTATCCAATGGGGTTCTCCAGTGGCAGAGCATGCAGTTCAATAATTTTTGAAAAGAGGCACACACCACTCCAAAACAAGTTGCTTTCAAATAAAATGTTTAATAAATAATTGAGTCCTTCGTATTCATGACCAGGGCTCTCAAGTTTTGAAGACAGGCAAGCATGACCTCTCCAACCCCTCGCTTTCATTGGATGTTGCGTTAAATCTTTCCCCAATAGTGCTATTTTCTGATTGGCTATTGTGTAGCCTCTTTTTTGATTGGCTGATAAGTTTCAGGCTCGACTAAGAACTGAGACGCGCTTGATTCCTGCCCGATTCCACAGAAGTGCGGACTGATACAGTTTGGGCGCTGCGGCTTATTAAATATATGATGGTCAAAAAGTTTTTCTGCGTGAGAAATACGATGTGCGGCGGGAGAGCGTGAGAAAAGACCCAAATGCGTGACTGTCACTCTCAATGCGTGACACTTAAACGCCCTGCATGACATAAAAAATTTAACTTGCCAGCTGCAGCAAACCAAAAATGCGCCTGCTTCTGTGTGTCGGATTTCGCAAGTCGGCAGTTATGACGCATATTTTGAGCGACCAAAAAAAAAAAAGAAAAAATTAAACACGGTTTATTTTAATGTTACAAGAGCATCATGATCTTAGAATTTAGAATTACATTTTTTTAAAAACAAAAATAAAAAAATTAAATTAAATATTTATTTTCCAAATCTACTGGGAGCCGCAGCAGAGGGATGAAAGAGCCACTTGCGGCTCCGGAGCCGCGGGTTGCCGACCCCTGCACTAGCCCTTTAATAGTTGGTCCTATCCCTTCCTCTGCTTGTTTAGACAATGGATACTGTCTCTGATAAAGTAATGGTACTGTCATGAACAACGAACCACCGCGGGAGCGTCGCCCTAGAGACGCGCTTCCGGACTACACTTCCCATCAGCCACCTCTCCTCCTGATTACACCGCCACCTGTTTCTCATCTCCCATTCACATAAATACCACGCTTCAACTTCATACCTGTGCGAGGTCTCGACTTGTATTTCTGCATTCATTCTGAGCGTTTCCTGTTTTCCTGTTATTACTTCTGCTCTCTCTTCCTGACTTTCTGATTGTTTGCCGCCTGCCCCGACCTTTTGCCTGTCCCCGATTCTGATTCTGCTCACTGTCTGATATTGTGTTTTGCCGGCTCTGACTCCTGCCTGTTTGACTTCCCCTGTGTTTATATTCAATAAACTACTGCTGCAAATGGATCCCCAGCCGTATGCATCCTCATCATTACAGGTACATTGGGTCTAACCTGTATTTTTGCTAATCCTGCTGACTTAACTAGTCCTACATCTGTTGCATGTTTAGTCCACAGTTACTCTGGGACTTGACTTAGTGCTTCGTCTACTTCTTTCTCTGTTGACTCTTCCTTATCTGCCATCTGTGGCATCTGTATCTCTACTTCTATTCTTACTAGAATTTGTTTGTTTGCTGACGTACTAACATGGTTGTGTATGATTACATAATAACATGATTGTCCCCTAATCTATCCTTAAAATATCTCCTGACATATGTACTCTAGGGTCTTTAGTCATGTTCCACTTCACTACCCTTTCTGCCTTTTTCATCTTAGGCCCTAAATCTTTGGATTCAAAACCTCGCCCGATCATCAGGGAGATGTGGGAGACTGCATCTCCAACTTGATACCATTCTGGAATCTGCTCAGGGAGTACAGCATATGTAGCCACTCCTTGCTGGCCAATTATCATACTGTCCATGTTGATATCATATTGTTTTCCATGGTCCTCTAGCTTCACAGCAATCTGGATGTATATAAGTTAATCATGGAATTCCATTCAGAGTATTCTTGCCATATTTCTGATGTATTTTTGTCCTTGACTTCCATCCACTTTGTCCAGTTCTGTCATTTCCTCCTCTTGGCTTACTACTAGGTATTGTCGAGCTAACATTTCTAGGAGTGTTATCCACACTCCTGTTGGCCCACAGTGTATTTTGGCTCCTAATCTGCAGAGCACATCTCTCCCAAGAAGATTAGCTGGAGTGTCTGGGGAATAAAGTAGAGGTGCTTGCACTACTATTCCTTCTATAGTAATCCATTGTGGCTCAGTAAATCGTAGAGTCTGAGTTTTTCCTGAGAATCCCACTGTTTTTATTGCTCTACGTGTGAAGCAATAAGCTTTGTGCCTTCTTATGCTTGTAAATGTTGCTCCTGTGTCAATCAGGAATGGGGCCTGTATTTAATTTCCAATTCCCACCATAATTGTTGGTTCTTTTGCAGGATGCAATGAGGTGGTACACTGCACCAGCTCCCCCTCTGACTTCTCTAGGCCTCTTCAGATTTCTCCTGGGCCTGGGCCCAATGGGCTCCCTCCAGGTGGTGCTGGGGCTTGTCCTTGAAATCCTGGGCCCGTCCATTGGCCTGCCCAATTTCCAGCTCCTTGTGGTGTTGCTGTGAGTGCATGCTGCATTCCTGACTGCCCTGCTCCTTGTAGAAACATTGGAGCAGGCATCTGTGCAGGCACCTGTTGTCTTCCTTGGCTTCCCATGACCCCTCCTAGTGCTCCATACAGTAAGTAGGGACAGTCTTTTTTCAGGTGACTTGGGTTATTGCAATTCCAGCAACTTCCTCCTTGGCCTCCTGTTTGCACAGCACAATCTTTGTCATATCCATCTTCCCTGGAAAAGCATCACAAAAAAAGCCTTACGCTTCATTTAATTCCATTATGAAGTCTGAGTACGTGGCATTTCTCCTGTTCTCATGATCTGGGGATCTGGGTGTCTCATGCCTTTCATACTTAATCCGCTCCTTCATACTTTGCGTGAGCAGCTTTTCCGCATGCAGAGCATGTTGTATGATGAGGCTCAGCTTTCCAGTGTCCCACGTGATGCATAGGTTTTTCACCTTGTCAGATATTTCTGGAATCATGAAATTCATTCATGAAAGTCCATTCATGAACCTGTTTCTCAAGTGTGCCTCGTACGCTGTCACTTCCCCCTCACTCATATCCTGCTGGGGGAATGAGGCCGCTGTGCCCATTCCCCCGCTCAGGCCCCATCATAGCACAGAAACTGCACTTGTTAAAGTTACAAACGACTTGTTCTTAGCTTCGGACCAAGACTGTATGTCACTATTAGTTCTACTTGACCTTAGTGCTGCATTCGACACTATAGATCACAACATTCTTCTAGATCGCTTACAATATTACACAGGTATTCATGGTCAGGCTTTAAGCTGGTTTAGATCCTACCTGTCTGACCGATACCATTTTGTAGAATTAAATGGTGAATCCTCCAGTTTACTACCAGTTAATTATGGGGTCCCTCAAGGATCAGTTCTAGGACCTCTGCTTTTCTCTATATACATGCTTCCATTAGGGAACATCATTAGAAGACATGGGATTAGTTTCCACTGTTATGCTGATGACACACAGTTATATATCTCATCAAAACCAGATGAAATAGCCACTGTGTCCAAATTAACTCAGTGCCTTAGAGAGATAAAAGACTGGATGAGCTGCAACTTTCTATTGTTAAACTCCGATAAGACAGAAATACTACTCATAGGTCCAAAAACCAGTGCACATAAACTCTCACAACTTAACTCCCATTTAGAGGGATGTACTGTTACAAGTAGCTCGACAGTGAAAGACCTCGGTGTTATATTAGACAGTAACTTGTCTTTTAAAAATCATATCGCTCATACCACCAAAACAGCCTTCTTCCACCTTAGAAACATTGCCAAGCTGAGAAACATCCTGTCTGTATCTGATGCTGAGAAGCTAGTTCATGCGTTCATGACCTCTAGACTGGACTATTGTAATGCATTACTAGGTGGTTGTCCTGCATCTTTAATAAATAGGTTACAGTTAGTCCAAAATGCAGCTGCCAGAGTTCTCACTAGGACAAGAAAGTATGACCATATAACCCCAATGTTATCATCTCTACACTGGCTACCTGTTAAGTATAGAATTGACTACAAACTGCTGCTACTTACATACAAGGCTCTTAATGGTTTAGCTCCCATGTATCTAACTAGTCTTCTAACACGTTACAATCCTTCACGCTCTCTGAGATCACAAAACTCAGGACTTTTGGTAGTTCCCAGAATATCTAAGTCTACTAAAGGTGGTAGAGCGTTTTCTTATTTAGCTCCCAAACTTTGGAATAGTCTTCCTGATAGTGTTCGGGGCGCAGACACACTTTCCCAGTTTAAATGTAGATTAAAAACTCATCCTTCAGTCAGGCGTACACATAATACATCCCATAATATCATGCACCAGTACATCAGACCAGCACATTTTTATGAACAGCAGATATGTTAATCCCTTTCCACTACTTCTCTCTTTGTACCTATCCCGAGGCATCCAGACACTGTACCAGCTCCCAACGTCCTCTGTGGGACGAAGCCTTTGGACGTCCACTGAGCCGAGGCCAACTCTAAGAATCCTGAGACATCTCCAGTTAGACTCTGTGGTACTCAGGAGATCAGAAGTCCATGATCCTTACACCAATACAACATTTAACTGACTGTATATTACAATCACACCTCCAGTGTCACCCATATGAGGATGTGTTCCCCCTTGAGTCCGGTTCCTCTCAAGGTTTCTTCCTTTACCAATTTAAGGGAGTTTTTCCTTGCCACTGCTGCCTGAGTCACCTCAGACTTGCTCATAGGGGAATAAATAAATAATATCTAGAATTTTTAATCTGTTAATTCTTATTTCTTTTATTATTCGTTAATTCCTTTATCATTAATTATGTTTACCTGCTGCTCTATGTTTATGTTCTGTAAAGCTGCTTTGAGACAATGTCTATTGTAAAAAGCGCTATACAAATAAACTTGAATTGAATTGAATTGAATTGAACTTGTGCTACTCCTCCATTTTGAGGTGGCAAAGCCTGAGCAGCGGTTGGAGCCACCATGACTGCCATCTGTTTTGAGACATACTCTTTATCTTCCTACTTCTCCTTTTCATTGGCTTTCTTGTTTATTTCTTGCTAATTCTCCCAGCTGCACCTTGTGCAATTGCACTACTAAATCTTCTGCAGCCTTCTTTGCCTTCCTCTTTCTGTGTAACTCTGTATGGTGTATTACATTCGCTTCGAAGGTCCCCCATGGCAGGGTGTTTAGACCCACCACTGTCTCCAGTTGGTCTTGGACTTCCTCAGGGAGTGCCCTTTTTAACATGAGTTTAAACAGTGTCTCACTTGCGGGTGTCTCATCCCAGGGTGCTCCCATCTCCTCTCTCCAGGAGTCCTGAAGTTTCAGTTTAAATTGAGCAATTCCTTCTTCCTTGTCCAGTTTTATCTTTTCCACCTTTCCTGGGTCAGCTTTTAGTTGGGCACATATCCCTTAGCACATTCCATAGGGTATTCCTGTATGGGCTGAAAGCTATTCCGTCTCCCCTTAGATCGTCAGCCATTCTTTCCAACCCAGCATTATTGAGTGTTTCTAGCACTTTGGCTTTTCCTACGGTCTGGCATAGGATTGCCTTCAGATCGAGTATGGCCAAGAGTTGTCCGATTGTTTGTTCTTCAAATCTGGTAATCCACCTTTCTGCCCCCTCACACACATTTGGCAACCTTTGCATCAATCCAGTTATGTCCATGAATGTCCAAGGCATGTAGTGTGCCTGCCTCCCTTTGACTTTCTATCTTGGTCATCTGGGAGAAGGGAGCTGGGCTCCTCATGTCTTTTCTTCATGTCTTTTTCTCCTGTTGATACCTGTCATATTAACCTTTTGACTTGCACACTTGTGATCTCCAGTTCTACTTCACGTGATTTCGCTTCCTTCTCCCAACTGTATTGCTGGATCCTGTTGTACTCGGATCTGTAATGTTCGTTATAAGATGGGGGTTGGAGCTGCTCCTCACATTCACCTGAGGGTGGGGCTGTAACTCTTACTCCTGTTCTTTACTCTGTTCTCCCTTTAACCCTGTAAAGCCCACTGTTGCAGAATTACAACACCACCTTGTTTATTTGTCCAGTCACCTGGCCATGAACTCACCCTACCTGCAAAAATTTTATTTATTTATTTATTTATTTTCCCATGACTGGCTTTGTCAAGATTCAAATAAAATTCCTCAAAAATGTTTGTGTTCATTACAATGTCTAGAACACGTACATATTTAGTTATTTTGTAAGACTAGAGCTTATGTCCATGCTGTAATTCTACAACTTTGGACCAAAGTAGTAGTCAAAATAGCCTGTGCACCTTATGCCTTACATAAAGACACTTCTTACATCATCACAAATCGAAATTTAAACTGTAAGATAATTCATTGTAATTCATTTCTAAATGTGCTTTTCTGTTAAATTTATACTTATTTACCATTAGACCATAATTACAGGGACAGGTGCAAATGGATATGCTGGATAATACGTAGATTTCTCTTTCAGTTAGTCTATTCTTCCAGTTTACTGTAATTGTGGATACACAAACACACTGTGTAGCAAATGCAATGTTCACCTGTGCTTTTCAGTAGAAAAGAGCTGTCTTAGGGCCTATCACTGCAACCAATCACAGACTTCCAACCACACAAAAAGTGACAGAACAAAAACAAAAGCTAAACAGAAACAAAAGCTCTCCTAAATATTTTCCTCTCAATACCCATATCAATAAATGCCCATTCATACATCATATTATTATGCACAGTAAGCAATCAACCCTGCAAATGAATGCCTAAATGCTCTGTATATCTGATCAGACAAAGTGAGTATAAATACAGAAATTCTGCTCCTAGCAGAGCCCAACATTGCAATATTACAACATTTTCCTAAAAACTTACTAAAATGTAAAAAATTTGAAAAATTTCTCATGCTTTCTCTTTTTACTTCTCCCCAGCATTTTATACTTACTCTCATCTTCCTACATTTTAACTCATCAAACGTCCCTCCTTCAAGCCACTGCAACTCTCCTTTTGTCCGGTCTTGCCATGTACTTTTTATTCATTTTCAGCCTTCTTGTGCTTTATTATTACAATTGCAGCTGGAGTAATTAAGTTCTTTTACCTTTCTCCATCATGCACCCTTGTCTCGCCCTTGTGGCACTGTCACGTGGTTCTGTAATTATTGCAGTTGAACATTTATTCTTTTTCTTGTAAACGGGGTTGCTGGATTCCTTCTAGTATAATTCTCAAGAAAGACAAGGCAGATATCAAGATCAGAGTATAAGTCCAATAAGTATAACTTCAATTAAAATGAAAATTAAAATAAAATTGATTAAAATCAATCAACTGCACATTCAAATAATTACATACTCAACCAAGTATTGACCTATTCAATTAATTAACTCACTAATAAATCAAATAAAATCAAATAAACTATCAATCAATCAAATAAACTACCAGTTAAATCACTTAGATAAATAATCAAAACAAATTGTTAAGTTGAAAAAATTAAAAGTTACATTGTCAAAAAAGGAAAAAATACAAATAAAAAATAAAGAAATAAAAGTAAAAAGAATAAATAAATTAAATTGTTGTTAACTTGTTAGTAATTGTCTCATCTAACGACTCACTTATAACATCATGTAACTCTACTCTGTTAGATAATGCTCCAAATTTTCAGCTCTCTGACACTCAGGAAAGAGAGAGAGAGAGAAAAACAATCTCATTGGAAACAAAACAGTCTCTAGTTACAGATACAAGTGTCAGGGTGATTCTAGGCCTTACTGGCACAGAGTTACAGAGGCTAGAATGGAGGGTTTCTTTTACTGAAATAAAAACACTACATTAGGTTTTTATATGTCTTGATTAATGTAATTATAAATCATATTGTATTTATGTCTAGTCCTGTTATGAATTAAAACCAGATTTTATGTATGTATGAGTATGCATATGTGTGGACCCTGGAAGACTAGCTGACTGTGTAGACTTTCAGCTAATGGGATAATAATCAATAATAAACAAAAACAAACAAAAACAACAACAAAAAAATAAAATAAAACAAAAACAAAATAAATAAAATAAATAAATAAATAAAATAACCTACACCTGGTTTAACACTACAGAAAACATAGGGGCTAAAAAAACTTTCCTCAACAAAACAATTTTTTGTGAAGTCAAAATGCCCCAAGAATGGATTCTATATTAATGTTTTTTCCCACTAGGCATTAGAATTTGCTCACAAAAAGAGAAAAAACTCAGGAAAGCTGTTCTGTGTGTATGTGTGTGTGTGTGTGTGTGTGTGTGTGTGTGTGTGTGTGTGTGTGTGTATGTGTGTGTGTTCAGCTTTGGGAATTAAGTCATAACAGTCATGTTTTCACAGTGCTCTAGCTGGCACAGCTGGCCCCTTATCGCTCCTCGTTGGAATCGTCTCCCTATTGGCTAAAGAAATATCAGGGTCTCACTACTTGTTACTGGCCCAGCTGCCATACAAACGGCGGGTGTTCCGGGTATTGGCTTCTAAGCTGTCTATGTCTGCTCTACGGGGCACCTATTGGCTCATGTGAGGCTGGACTACAAATATGACACCGAATTTGAGTTCATCAACTGGGAAGTGAGAGCCGGGAAAAAAATGGACGGGAGTAAACTCTGTGTACAGTCTTCGGTCAGAAAAATAACTATTGTAAGGCGAGCCCAGCAATTTGGATTAAAAGGCTTAGATACTTCTTGGACCCTTGGGGATCTATGAAAAAATATTGAAAATTATGAAGCGAGGGAAGAGTTTAAAAGTAAGTAAACAAACTGAACTAGCGCCACCTAATTCAGGTGAATCTTAGTTTCACTCAGTGTACCACTCTGTGACTCATAGGGCCAAATCGTTTTCTATCCACCTACCAGTTCAGTCCCGGCTGTGAGTTATATAGCACTCACACACCGGCGCAGGAATTTTCTAAATTATAAATAAATAACAAAATGTATACAACAGAATTCACTCATGAGATTTTTCTTTCACACACACACACACACACACACACACACACACACACACACACACACACACACACACACACACACAGTCACAAATCAAAACAACCTTATCTATTTTCCCTTTGCGCCCTCTCATCCAGTTCTGTTATTTCACCCTTAGGAGTTCTTGACTTCGATGGCAGCTGTCCGCCTCCCAGGGCCACCCCTCCCTTCAGGCCACAGATTCACTATACACAGACTTTTGAATATAACAGGCGTCTGCTTACCTTAATATTATGGCCGGCCTCTGTGACCCTTCAGAGAGAGTGGTCCTGGTCCCGGACACAGGTCACGCTAGCCCCTATGAAGTCCCATCTGGGGTGCCATTAAATATGTCGGAACTCAGAGAGAGCCTCTGGAAGTCCTTGCAAAGGTGGCTGGACCACCACAATCGGGCTGGACCACGGGCTGGCAAACTCTGGTTTGGTTTTGTCGTAACTCAGAGCCGGTCTCCAAGTCGACACATCACAGGGTGATCTCCACACTTAGACTTTTTGGTTACTAAAGACTGTTTTAGTTAGACTTAACTGTTAACTCTATAATTACTACAAAAATACTGAGAAAACTCCTCAGACCTGGATGAGAATGACTTCTTTATTGTGGTCAATCAGCCAATAAATTATAAGAGAAATTGCCAAATTAAAAATAACAAATGAAAACCCCCAAAAAGAGTCATGTCATGCAAAATCAATCAAGAAAAACAAGAACTCTCGTGACGTCCTTGCAAAAATAAAAACACACACACCTCCACACACATACACACACACACACACCACACACACACACACACACACACACACACACACCACACAAACACGCACAGACACACGCACACACACACACATACACGCACACACACACACACACCTCCACACACACACACCACACACACATACACACACACACACACACACACACACACACACACACACACATACGCGCACACGGGGCTGCCTCCTTCATCTGGCCAGAAGAATTTGACACACACCCCTTCACCCCCGATCGTCTCAATATATACCCTGGCGCTTCTAGCCTCCTCTTTGGTTCCCAGTATTTCTTGGAGTCCCAGGTGCCATATCACCTTATTTACCGGCATCACCTCCTATGTTTTTTAAACACACTGACCTAATTTCCCCTTATTTCCCATTACCTTTTCCCCATATGCCCATTTATGGATTTTCCTCCCCTTAGTTCTCAGGGCCTAGATCTGTGAACCAATGTCTTTTTCAGTCTACATAACATGTTATTGCTATGAGCTAAGGTCTGAGAACCATGGTCTTCTTCATGCTATATAACAAGTTTGCAGTTGTTATTACAAATGTGCTCAGACTGACGAGGCCTGACAGCCCCGAATCTGGTTACTTTTACTGTTTATGATTACAATAAACATCTTTGGCCTACAACATTACCTACATATGTCTTATGACAGCAATTGTAATATTTTGCAAGGCCTAATACTTTACTTTGGTTATAGTATTGTAAAGAATAATACTTTAATTATTTCTACTAAGATTTTTTACAACACCATGATTAAGAAAATAACCGATTAAACACCTGTAAGGAACTCCCCGCTCTCACCACCAGAGGAAGCCATCGCTCAAGTATTAGCCACTTCCAGCACAAGGGGCACCTCGGGGTTGTAAGTATCTTAAGACATGCTCACACGACCCTCAAATGTGAAGTATTGCATTTCTGTGAGCATACCATCATTTATAACTCGTCTAGTTTATTAGATTGTGCTTTGACCATTAACTGTTTTTCTGAATCCCGCTGTTGTACTAATGTTTCTGCCTCAGTTGTTTGCTCTTTGCTCTTCTGCCTCAGGATTATTCTGCCTCAGTTGTTTGCTCTTGTGTTTGTTTCTTTTCATTGCATATTTTGTATTATTCTGCTGTGTTTGCTTTTGGTCTGTCCGGTACAACACTTAGGGACAGACAGTCAGACAGCTCAGTTAAAAAGATCGTGTGATAATTACAGCGATGCAATGTGTTTTTAAGATTATTAAATAACAACTAAAAAAAAACCCTAAAGATCTATTCTTACCCAAGGCTAAATGTTGTAGAGAAGAAACCGACATGAGCGAGTCACATTAGGGACATGAGAGGAAAAGGACAGATGATTGTCCATGTTTACCCCAAGGTTGTGAGCTGTGGCTGAACGGGAGATCAGATTGTTATGCAGGGACATAGTAAGGTCACGACCTGGGGATGAATCACCTGATGATCAGTAGCTCAGAAAGAGAAGATAAGTTGTGTATCATCAGCATAGCAGTGGTAAGAGAACCCATGTGATGAAATAACTTCACCAAGAGAGTGAGTATACAGGGAGAAATTGTATGCTGTATTGTATGTACTAACTCAGTACAGTCTACCAGCATAACTACTTTAATTGTGGTTAATTATGAATAACATTTTAAAGCTACACGCGCACACACACATACATACACACACACACACACACACACACACACACACACACACACACACACATATATATATATATATATATATATATATATATATATATATATATATATATATATATATATATCTTGAGGAATCTGAAGAAACTCTCAATCGGACAATAGAAAGAAGATAATGTAGCCCGTGAAAGATGGAGCAGGTGGTTATTGTAGTTCTTTTCTTATTGCTGGTGTTATGTTTACAAATCTTTAGCAAAGTTTTTTTAAAGATTAAATCCCCTTTAGGTTGTTCTGTAAACATGATGACGTACCCATAATTGGGTGCCGGTGCTAAGCTAGAAACAAACCCTAGCTGTCCGGCTTTCCCATCCATTCCATTCTCAAACTTTCCTCCCTGTACATAAACTGGACTACAGGACTAAAGTTTAGAAACTGTTGTGCCTTTGTCGTTGAGCCACATCTCAGTGAAAACAGGGTTGTGAATGCCACTATTCAGCTAGACGGGCTCACCTCATTTTGTGCTGATAGAAATGCCGCTTTGTGTGGTAAGGCTTGCGTTCGTGATGTGTATACATCAACACAGAATGGTCTAAGAACTCGGTGCTTGTTTCTAGTTACTTCTCATTGTTAGAGTTTTTGACAATTAGATGCACACTATTTTATTTATCACAGGAAATCACCATAGTTTTCATTAATGGAGTGTACGTTCCCTCCAGAGCTAATGCTAAGGAGACTTTCTGTGAACTCTATAGAGCTATTAGTGATCTGCAGAATGTTCAACTCGACAGACTGTTTATTATCGCTGAAGATTTCAATCATGCAAACTCATAATGTTTTGTATCAATCGTTTATACTGTTTTTTGTCTTGCACAGTTTGCACTTTGTGTCTAGGACTAACTTACTTTAGTCCTTAGCTCTGTCTTTGTTCTATAGCACCATGGTCCTGGAAAAATGTTGTCTAATTTTACTACGTACTTCGTCAGCTATATATATATAATGTACATTGTGTAATATAATGACAATAACAGCCACTTGACTTGACGCACACAAAGATTACCTGGTGTGCCCAGATGTCATGGATATTGATTAACAAAATCAGCAGGAAGAAAGATACTGAGTTATTCTTCACCACAACACTATGACTACTGTGTAATGGCTTCTTGAAGGATGCTTTGTTTTGTTATATCTTGTCTCCACCCTGTCAGCAATAAAAATCCTCCAGGATAGGGAGAAGACATGCACATCGATTTGTCTGTCTCTCTGTCTGTCTCTCTGTAAGCAGACACAGGACAGAGCAGTATAACTTAATCAATGCAGAGAGAGACACCCTGGCAGGTGACACTATTCACTGATCTAATTACCTCCTAGTGGTGAGAGAGAGAGAGAGAGAGAGAGAGAGAGAGAGAGAGGCAGATTGATAGTGAAAGTTAGACAGTGTCTGAGACAAAAAATGAAAGTGCAATATATTGTTGAAATGACAATAAAAGCTTTTTGACCTGACAGTGGATCCAGCACCTATACCAGAAACCCTGAAGACAAGGCCATAATACACTCTGAATAGGATGGCATGTCATCTGCAGGTTATCATGCATGGACACATTCATGCTTGCATTCCTGCCCAAGGTAAATTTAGCAAGATCAGCCCATCTGTTGTGTTGGTGATGGACAGTGGGAGAAAACCTAACAACTAACAATCTAGCTTTCTGTCAGGGATGGTAAATGGGACAGATGCTTGTTTAGCATTTTTATTTAAAGTAAGTACCACAAGAATAATAATCAAAACAAGACTAGAGGTTTGAACATGGACTAATGAACGAGGAACACATCATAACCTGAGGAAGACATGACAAAAATGGACAGAAAAATGATTTGATTAATAAAGACTTGTGAATAGCTTTTCTCTAGGGAGCACTGGTAAACTGGGATGTTTGACTGCTACAGCTTCTCCACTCTTACATGTTCACTCAGGTTTGTGTATGGAGCTGTGGCTACTTTTAGTTATGCTGTCATAGCTGTGGGGCTCCGTCCCTGTGTTGAACCACACAAGTAACCCTTGCTGCCCAATGATGTTGGGCAACAAGGGTTTAAGCTTTCATCTCTTCTGCTTGGACCCATTTTCCCCCAGAGGATCCCTCACTGCATGCAGTTAGACAATCACACCTTGTAACAACAGAAATCTAGCTCTGTATAGTAAGGCTCATGGTGCTGGCTTGTTTCTAGTTACTGCTCATTGCTAGAGGAATTCCTGACTGTTGCAGACTATTTTATTTACCAGAGGAAAACTCTTACATTTCCTCCAGATCTAATGGTACAGAGGCAACATGTGAACTTTATGGGGCTATTAGCAAGTTTCAGAATGCTCACCCTGATGGACTGTTTATTATTGCTGATGAAATCTCAGATCAGTGCTCCCAAAATTCCATCAGTCTAAGGTTTTGCAAGAAGAGGGGCATAAGACCTGGATCTTGTTTTCACAAATATTTCTGGCACAAACCGTGCAGAGCCCCACCTCACCTACGCTATTCAGATCACGTTTCTATTATACTAATTCCAGCATATAGAACACTTATCAGATGCTCTAAACTAGTTCTAAATCAGTTCTAAATCCTAGCTAGCAATAGCCATTGAGTGATACAGAGAGTCTAATGCAGAGGTTGTCAGAATAAAGTCATTTTGACCTTTAAGGATTTAAAAGTCTTCTAAGATCTCAGCTGATTTGGTTCCTTCTGAAACATCTGGAGATAGTCTTCAACTGGGGATCAGAATAATGAGTAATTAGCCAGTATAATGGAATAGTATAAGTTCTTGGTTTTCTGTGTGTTCTGTGTGTTCTGTGTGTGTGTGTGTGTGTGTGTGTGTGTGTGTGTGTGTGTGTGTGTGTGTGTGTGTGTGTGTGTGTTCATATGTTTATGATGTCACTGTAAAAATGTGTGTAAGATAAAAAAAAGATTCCAGCAGCCACCTCATGGACCTTGACAGGTTGGGGTCTGTATCCAATGGCAAGAAAACCAAAATGACTCGGAGACATTCCATGACTCCATCAAAGCTAATGCACCACTTTAGTCAGCCATCATTTATTTGACTAGAACCTCACCTGTAAATACCATGAGAGACCCTACCAGGAGAAACAGTCCAGACTGAGCTGCACAAAAACACAAACATATACACAGGTGAATTATGATGTACTAGCAAATCATTATATTTAAATCAGACACAGAGGGAGTGAAGGACATCTCAGTCTTTCACACACATTAATAGTGTGAAAAATGTCCTCCCTCATTTACACACACACACACACACACACACACACACACACAGTTGTTCATCATCTGTGGTTGATAAATGTGGATTCTAAGTGAACGCAGCTCATGTGTAAAATATTAATGATGCTGATGTTGAGCTGCAACATACGAGTGAATTCCTGCTCATTTATTTACTAAACACTCAGCTACATAAAAAGGTCTGACTTCACCAAGTCATCAAAACTCATTCTTTTTATAAATAATTTGCTTAATTTATTTTCTACACCATAAGATGTTCTAATTTGATCCTCATCAGTGTATATATTACATTTTTTTGCATTTAAAGAGGTCCCACACTTTCAAATACAAAAGACCATCTGCAATTCACAGCCACAGAGAATGATCATTTAAACAAAGTATTTAATAATGTGCTTGTGTGATTGTTGTGCTAGTGTGATAGCCCTTGGGGAGGTCTAAGGTGGAGATGAGCTGGGCGGAGGTGGAGATGAGCTGGGCCTTCCCCAGGAGCTAGATGAGGTTGGCCACTTATGAGAGGGGATATCTGTCAAACTCTGAAATCTGAGTGAGCCTCTGGAAGTCCTTGCAAAGGTGGCTGGACCACCACAATCGGGCTGGACCACGGGCTGGCAAACTCTGGTTTGGTTTTGTCGTAACTCAGAGCCGGTCTCCAAGTCGACACATCACAGGGTGATCTCCACACTTAGACTTTTTGGTTACTAAAGACTGTTTTAGTTAAACTTAACTGTTAACTCTATAATTACTACAAAAATTCTGAGAAAACTCCTCAGACCTGGATGAGAATGACTTCTTTATTGTGGTCAATCAGCCAATAAATTATAAGAGAAATTGCCAAATTAAAAGTAACAAATGAAAACCCCCAAAAAGAGTCATGCAAAAATCAATCAAGAAAAACAAGAACTCTCGCGACGTCCTTGCAAAAATAAAAACACCCACCTTGACCCGCGGACACGGGCACGCGCCCCCACGCACCCACGCGCACACACACCTTCGCCCCCGAAGAACCAAAAAAACCTCAGATATCTTCTCAATATATACCCTGGCGCTCCTAGGAGCCCAGGTGCCATATCACCTTATTTACCGGCATTACCTCCTATGTTTTCTAAATACACTGACCCAATTTCCCCTTATTTCCCATTACCTTTCACCCATATGCTCATTTATGGATTTTCCTCCCCTTATTTTTCATGACCTCAGACTAAACACCTGGGCCTTCTTCAGTCTGCACAACAAGTTTATGAGCACCACATGCCCATTTATGGATTTTCCTCCCCTTATTTTTCAGGGCCTAGATCTGTGGACCACTGTTTTTTTCATTCTACATAACATGTTATTGCTATGGACCAAGGTCTGAGAACCATGGTGTTCTTCATTTTCCATAACAATTTATGAGCTACAATGGTCGGGAACAATGGTCTTTTCCCTTCTACATAACAAGTTGTTATTACAAATGTGCTCAGACTGACTAGGCCTGACAGCCCCGAATCTGGTTACAATAAACATCTTTGGCCTACCACATCACCTACATATGTCTTATGACAGCAATTGTAATATTTTGCAAGGCCTAATACTTTACTTTGGTTATAGTATTGTAAGGAATAATATTTTCATTATTTCTACTAAGATTTTTTACAACAGTTTCAGGCTGGCACTTCCTCCTCTATGGCGTGATGGTGGGCTTCTGGGACTCTGTATGGCCGTTGTTGGACCACCATCCCAGGAGGGGTTTTGATCTCGTGTTGCACCAGCTGGACGAGCCCCGGCACAGATGAGATGTCAGCAAACTGATCATTGAGCTCCTGGAGTTGTTGAACTGGTGTGAGATCTTCCCTCTCCTCATCAGGGCACACTCTTGGGGGTCTGTGGCAGAACAACAAATGTAGACACAGCAGGTGGCAGGGCAATCCACTTCTTTAAGATCCACTTCTTTTTATTGATGAAATAGATTTTCAACCCCAACCTCAAACGTTTGCTTGACTAAACAAATATTTTATAGCCTGTAAATAAATACTGAGACTGTGTCTGTTTCTTGAACACTAGTTGGAAGGCTGTTCCATAACTGCAGGGCTTTGTAAGAGAAAGCTCTGACTCCTGATGTAACTTCACTATTCAAGGTACATTACAAATAACCTGAACATTTTGATCAAGGCAGATGTGGCAGATCATCCAAAAAAAGTTTGCATTCTTCCTCAGAGTTTGAATGTTCTCCTCATGCTTCTGGGGTTTTCTCTTGGAATACGTTTACTTCACTGGTGAAAAGTGGTCAAAAAAACATACTAGTATAGAAACAGTCTACAGAATGTACTGATCAAGCACAGAAATATTATCTATCAAATTGTTTGGTTGTTGATTGTTTGGTAATTGATTGTTATTAAATTAATGGTCTGAATTTTCTGTCTGATGTTATCAATGTTTCCATTGAAATAATTCATGAAGTCATTACTGCTACAAATAGATGGTGTTTTCTGACTGTTTTAATGTGGTTGTTAAATGTAGTTAATTTTGCTACAGTATTAAATAAAAATGTAGGATTATTTTTCTCATCTTCAATTAGGCTGCAAAAAATACACTGATCTAGAAGCACTAAGAGATTTTTTGCAGCTATGAAGGCTTTCCGTTCACGCTAATGGAAATACTAATAATTAAGTTTGACACTATTTATGTTCTAATTTCTTAGCTGATTGTTCTAAGGTTTGTGTGATGTCATTGTGCCAGGGTGAAAGTTTTTTCTCTCTAATTACTTTCCTTTTAAGTGGAGCTACAATATCTATGGTGTCGCGAAACACTGACTATAAATAGTCAGTCACATGATCAGGTTCTGTGGGTCAGATGGCGATCCAATCATGGATGATAATTCTGGGAGACTGTTGGTAAATCTCTCTGCAGTGGTGGATGTAAACGTTTAATTCGGTGATGTGGAAAATTGTAAATATTGTTTCCGAAGCACAATTTAAATGAAATGAGAGAGTGATCAGAGATAACTTCTGATTGAGTCACTGTGAATATTTTTTATTTTTAATCAGAGGGTTAGAATGAAATCAAGACTGTGACCTCCATTATGAGTGAGTACAATTACATTCTGGTTAATTCCTACTGAATCTAAGATGGAAACAACTGCTGTCCTCAGACAATCTTTTCAGAATGAATATTAAAGTCTCCAACAATTACTGCTTTGTCTAAAACTACATTTGAAGCGAAATCTGGAAATTCACAAAGATATTCAGAATATGGTCCAGGAGGTCTGTAAATAACAATTAGAGGAACTGACTCAGTAGACGTATTTTTTGTGCCTACAAATGTTATGTTAGTATGAAGAACTTCGAATGGGTTGAATATATATCTAGATTCTTGCTTGGTTTCTTTGCTTAAATGTATTTTGACATCATAAACAGTTTTTAGGCCATTTACTGGTCACATACTGACCAACCTGTGATATGTGTGTGTGTTTGTGTGTGTGTGTGTGTATGTGTGTGTGTGTGTGTGTGTGTGTGTGTGTGTGTGTGTGTGTGTGTGTGTGTGTGTGTGTGTGTGTGTGTGTACAAGAGTGCATGTTAGTATGGAGTAACCTGCTTCCTCCCCAGAGAGGAAAAAAGCTGTCTGATATTCCATGTCAATGGAACAGAGTTCAGAAAAACACAAAGCCCTTTGGGGGTGCTGGATACACACACACTAACACATACACACACTTACACACTAACACATATACACACTAACACACTAACACACACTAACACATATGCACATAAACAGAACATGCTAATGGCTAACCCTATCTGGCAGGTAATGTTGTAAATAGTTCCCTAAAGCAGACGTCACTCTGACAGTTCAGCCTTCATTAAATGTAAGTTGCAAACAAAATCAGGGTTTTGGGGTGTTTTTTGATTTTTGAACAAAATATACTGTATAAGTAAATAAAAAATTAAAAAATAAGAATTCCACAAACACACATTTTAATGAATCTCTTGGGAATTAGAATTGTATGTCATCAAACTAAATTTCATCTCAGAAATATTGCTAAAATATAAAACATTATATTACTGCATGGTGTAAAAAAGTACCTGAGTGAACGTCTGGGCTTTTATGGTCCACCACACTCAGTGAGGAAAGATTGTTTCTCAAGTCAGTCTTTAAGCTGAGTGAGAAAGCTATCTGCACATTTCATGTCTGAGTCCTGAACACTAGCAGGAAGCTTGTTCTATAACTGTGGGGCTCTGTAAGAAAATGTTTTGGCCCCTGCTGGAGCCTTTAGTACTTCAGGCACTACTACTGTAAGTAGCCTGCAACTTTTGATTGAAGTAGAAGTGATGGATCATAAAAAAAAACAAAAGCATGAATTAGTCCTTCTGCATTATGTAGTGGCATTATATTTCATACTCAAATAAAAAAAATTAAAAACATTTGCAACTGTCTGGATATAAAAGAAATAAAAAAAGAGAATTTTTCAAGTCCAGAGTCAAAGTGTCATAGTGTCAAGGTTGTGCTGCAAAAAAACAAACAAAAAAAAAACAAAAGTGATGGAGGTACCAGTACCAGATCCAGAACCAGATCGAGTACCAGATCCTGGGTGTTTCCTGGTTTAAACTCTGAATGACCTGCAGGAAGAAGCTTCTCCTCATTCTCTCTGTGTTTGCTTTCAAGGAGCAGAAGCGTTTCCCTGAACGCAACAAAGAAAAGAGACCATTGTTGGTATGCTGAGGTCCTTTACAATCTTCCTGGCCCTGGTCCAGCAGGTCAGGGAGCTCAGTGTGGATGGTACGTTCAGCTGACAGCACCACCCTCTGGAGGTCTCACCTGTCCTGCATGGAGCTGTTCTAGACTAGGAAGGGATGCTACCCTCAATGGTGCAGGTGTAGGTCTTTAGCACCTGAGAGAATAGTTTGGAGTCCCTTAAGCATCTCAGGTGGTACAGACGCTGCCGGGCCTTCTTCACCAGGGTGTTGATGTGACAGGACCAAGACAGGTCCTGTGTGATGTGGACACTCAGGTATCAGAAACTGTCCACTCTCCACTGGGGTCCCGTTGATGTTTAGCGGTTGTTATGACCGCTCCTGCTTTGTGCTGAAGTCCACCATCAACTCCTTAGTCTTGCTGATGTTCAGGAGAAGATTGTTCTCCTGGCACCATCTCTCTAGGTTTTTAGTCTCCTGTAGATAGGCCGTCTTGTCGTTGTTGGAGATCAGGCACACCACAACAGTGTCGTCAGCACACTTGATGGTGGTGGTGGAGTTGGAAGTGGCCACACAGTCATACGTGTACAGTGGGTACAGCAGGGGGCTCAGAACACAACCCTGGGGAGCCCCAGTGCTGAGGGTGAGGGTGGATGATGTGTGTTTGCCCACCTGTACAGCTTGTGGTCTGTCAGGAAGTTCTGTCAGGAGATCCATTGACACAGCGGCAGGATGAGTCCCAGGACCTCCAACTTAGAGGTGACCGTGGAGGAAATTATGGTGTTAAACACTGAACTGTAGTCCACAAACAGCACTTTTGCATAATTTCCTTTTCTGCAGTCCAGGTGGCTCATCATAGTGTGGAGAAGAAGAGCGATGGCGTCCTCAGAAGAGCGGTTCTGGCGATATGCGAACTGTAGTGGATCCAGTGTGTCTGGTAGTGATGTAGTGATGAAGTCTCTGACAAGTCTCTCAAAGCACTTCATCACTACTGAGGTCAGAGCTACAGGGTGGTAGTTGTTGAGGCAGGTGGGCTGGGGTTTCTTCAGGACAGGAACAATGGTGGACTGTTTGAAGCATGAGGGTACAACAGACTGTTCCAGTGAGAGGTTGAATATCTCAGTGAACACCGGTGCTAGCTGGTCAGCTCAGGCTTTCAGAGCCCGAACTGTGATGCCGTCGGGTTCTGCTGCCTCCTGGTATTCACCTTCTTGTATGCTCTCCTCACATCAGGCTCTGAGATGGTGAACGTTTTTACCTCTCCAGCTCTCTCAGCATGTGTGCTGTTTGTGCTGCTAGCGCTGCTAGCATGGTTAGCTGTGGTTTTATCCACCCATGGCTCCTGGTTGGGAAACGTTCTGATGGTGGTTTTCTGCACTGTATTATCCGCTAGTTTCCCAATGAATCCCACAACGCTTATTTAAATGTGTTTACGTCATCAGAGCTGCACCTGAACATGTCCCAGTCTGCGTCATATAAAGTGTCCTGCAGAGCGGCCACCGATTGGTCAGTCTAGCGCGTGACCTCCCTCTGAACCGGAGCTTCCTGTTTCAGCCTTTGTTTGTATACAGGCATGAGGAAGATGGTACGATTTCCCAAACGGTGGACATGATTGTGCCTTGTACTGTAGTTGTTCTTAAATGTTGTGTAGCAGTGGTCCAGTGTCCTTTTGCCCCTGCCCCACCAGGGGCAAAAGGAGGTTTGAGGTTGGCACTGATAAAGTCTCCCACCACAATGAGTGCAGCATCCCGCTGCTGTGTTTGGTGTAGTTTTAGTGTCTCATGTCCCATACTGCAGTGTCCATGTCTGCTTGAGGCTGAATATAAACGCCACAGACTATAACCAAACTGAGGCAGATAGAAAGGCCGACATTTGATGACCAGAAGTTCCAGATTTGGTGTGCAGGAGCGTGAAAGAGGAACGAAGCTCGCACCAGTAAATAAATTGAAATAAATCTGTGACATAAAACATCAAATGAAGTTCATTTAAGTTAAAGTTAATGTGAACAATGAGAGTAAATACTTACACACAGTAAAATAAATCTTGTTTATAATTAGTCATTTGAATCATCTAAATAATCTAATAGCCAATTATTGATTGACGTTGCAGTCAAAAGTGATTGAGTGATTTATATAAACATAATAATAAACATATTTAAAGACATATTACATATTTCACACCAGGACTTCACATTACATATTGCAGTAATTTAATATTGTTTCACTTTAACTTTTTATTTTAATATATGGACATCACAAACTACGGAGTGATAGAAAGAGAAATTTGGCATTTGCATGGTGCCATCTGGAGCCCTCAGGAAAGGATCCACAACAGTAGTGTGTCTTGGGTGAGAAAAGCGTCTTCATTTTGGCTGTATGGACAACAAAGAGATTAAAACAGAGAGAACAAAACAATTCTTCTGTAGTCTACTGTAAAACAACAAACATCATCTGTCTGTCTGTCTGTCTGTCTGTCCTCCTGTCTGTCTCTGTGTCTGTCTATCTTTCCGTCTCTCCTCCTGTCTGTCTCTTTATCTTTTTCTCCCAGTTCTCTGTTTCCCCTTGTGTATGTGTCTCTGTGCAGTCTGCCTGTCTGTCTGTCTGTCTGTCTCTCTCTCTCTCTCTCTCTCTCTCTCTCTCTCTCTCTCTCTCTCTCTCTCTCTCTTTGTCTCTGTGTGTCTCATTAATAATCATTTCCACCATCTCAGATGCTTAAAGGACTTTAAACTGTCCTCTCAGGTGCTAAATATATTCTATATCCTGGCAGTAAGAATCACAGCCTGGTTTGGCAACAGCACCAGACAGGATAGACGAGGGTGGTCTGATCAGCTGAGCTTACCGTCCACACTTAGCTCCCTGACCTTGAGTCTATCTACAGCAATGGTTACTGAGCTAGGCTAGGTAGTAAAAAACCTCAGCCAACCCAACAATGGACTGTTTTCTCTGTTGCGTTCAGGAAAGCGCTTCCACACCATGAGGTCAAACACAGAGAGAATGAGGAAGAGCTTCTTTACAGTTAAATCTCCTTAAACAAAGACAGAGCACAAAATCAAGTCAAAATCAAGTGAAATCAGTGACAAAGGCTTCAACATTATTTCCAATGTCATGTGCAAAAAACAAACTAAGTATGTAATTGCAGTCAATGTGTGTGGGAGAGAGAGAGAGAGAGAGAGAGAGAGAGAGAGAGAGAGAGAGAGAGAGAGAGAGAGAGAGAGAGATCTGCTTTGGTATAAACACTTATGCTTTAACTGTGGAGAAATCTGTAAAATAGGAATAACTGACTGAGTTTAATATTTAAATTAACATTAGAATATTAAAAATTAGAATAAATAATATATTTTCAGACATTTATTCATTTTTATTAATCATTAAATTAATGTGGTTGTTTGTTACATTTTATTTGTATAGTGTTTTTAACAGTAGACATGAGAGAAAGAGAGAGAGAGAGAGAGAGAGAGAGAGAGAGTATTAAGTATTAATCACGGGATGTTTAAAGGCAATGTACATCATGTGACATCATAACTAAAAGTCTAGACCCAGAAGGTGACACAGACATGAGGACTTCCTGGGATGTAAAGTGTCCCACCGCTCCACAGTCTGTAGACCTGAGTGACTTGTGATGGTGGTAAGGAGACAACATCCAGACATCCCAGTTCACCAAACACTCTGTAACCATGAACCCTCCAGATCTGCTCCTTTACCTCAGAAAAACTATTCATAAACATCTAAACTAAACAGATGTGTTTTTATCCTGGATTTAGTCTGAAACATTAATTAGAAGGCTGTTGTATAACTCTGGGGATCTGTAAGAAAAAGCTCTGCCCCAAAAGCTCTGAGTCTTTTGTAACTGAAGTACCACCAAATAGCCTGCAACCTTCGACTGAAGTAGGCATGAGGGATAAAAAAAATAAAAATTAAACCTTTTAAAGGATAAAACTGTTTGCAGGAACAGGGTGAGATATACAGCTGACATGCAGTGAAGCAGAATACACTGAGGGTATATCTCTGATTCATGGGTTTTATACTACACCTAAAACAAAACCCATCTATCAACAACACAATTCCACTGTTGGCTTTCCTGTGTTCCAACTGAAGGCATCTGTCCAGCATTTATTTGTCAAACTGACAACCTAATCGTCAGAAGCTCGAAAACCTGCCCACGTTTTTAATAGCAAATGTGCATGGCTCATTATCTTCACATCTCCAAGAAGAATTAGAGTACAGAGAGAAAGACAGTCAGGACCGAGGATGGAAGCTGCTTCCCAATGGAGAAAACATTCCCATGGAATTTGTTTTTGCATTGTGTTTTGATATTAGCTGCCAGTTTTTGATTTAATTTCACACATACAGCAATTACAGCAGCCTACAAAAGCATGAAATCCCTACAGATGAGGTGCTGATTAGCTTCCATGTCCTTCTAAATGTCTGCTTCATTTTGTCCTGTCCTCCCACTGGGATCAGTAAACTACAATTTATAATAATATGAGCATTTAGGTTATTAAGCTTGATGTATAATTTCATTATAAGTATTATTTTCCAGAAGTGAAAGTGTGTAAAGTTTGAAGCTCAGGAGAGAATAAGGAGCACGTGGAGCAGAATGACAATGATGTCAATTAAACACTAAGCTCTTATTCAGTGAAAGGAATCTTCTCTAAATGAACAGACAAGCTTGCACACTTCAGCCCTGTACATTTCAGCCATTTGTTTGTTATGAACAGTGTGGTGTGTCATTACTAGTGAACAGGGCAATGTTGAACAGATGCTCTTGTGCAAGCTCACTATGAGAATGCCCTTATCATCATCATCATCATCATCATCATCATCATCCTTAGTGCTTGAGTGACAGATGTCTGTCTTTGAGCCTTCTACAACACACACAAATAATAAAGAAAAAGAGTTAGCTCTTCAGGACATTCATAAACACAAACAGCAAGCAAGGACAAAACAAGGCACCGATAATACACTCAGAATGCAGACAAGCTAACAATACATCACACCATCGGAGAGTTCTGAGTGAGCTTAAGTAGACCAGGTGATTACAAACAGGAAACAGGTGTGCTGAGCTGGTAGTGCAATGAATTGTGGGAAAAGGAGTCCTAATGATAAAGTGCAGCAAATCCTCTGCAGACCAGCAGAGGGAGCCCTCATGGCTTTCACAACAAGTATATTAATCTTTATATTAACTTTTGGTTTAATGTTTATGATCTGTAAAGCTGCTTTGAGACAATGTCCATTGTTAAAAGTGCGTTAAAAGCCAACTTTTACTATCATCCCTCTGTAACAGACGAGATTCAGAAGGCTGGTGAGGATCCTTCTGCAGACAATAAAAAGGTGACAAATCTCCTGCACATCTAAAATATAGCCAGGCAAATAAAATCAGAGGAAATCTGAGCAAAGGCTAACCCAAGATAGGGAAACAAGACAAGTGCAAGAGCTGTACATTTCTACTTTAAATTTTAATCTGTAACTGAAATCTGTCATTATTACTTTTATTATATATATAAACCTGTATATTAAACAATCCTGTACCTATAAATAAACACGTGCTTTAAATAAATATGCAAATGTGTACTTTAAATAAAAACATACATTTGTAAACTAAATGATTCTATAAATATGAATCTTAAACTTGTCAAGGTCTGTTCTTATTGGTGGGGTATTATTTCTAGCACCAGTGGTGATTATTATTATTATTATTATTATTATTATTATTATTATTATTATTATTATTATTATATAAATTACAAAGCACACACGTTGTCTATTATAGTTTAATTACAGTTGTAATAAAAGCAGTTTATGCAATGCACTATTTTATTCTTATACTGCTTTTGTTTCCAGTAACAGAGAATGTGCAGAATGTGATGGTAAAAACCAGACGGATGAATTTCCATGTTCGATCTCTGCTGTTGCTAAAGCAAAGACCATTATTGGTGTCCAATAGCAACAGTGACTTCAAACGTAAACTCCATTTCCCATAATCCTTCACCAGGCAGCACCACGCCTGTCTACTCTCATGGCGACAATCTCAAAGACATGTTGCCTTAATTAGAGAACACACACACACACACACACACACACCTTATCTGATCACTGATTTTAATTAGATCTATTCCTGTCCTCGTCCTTTCTGTCTCTTCTTACCCTCTCTCTGTCTCTCGTGCACTCCCTTTTGTTAAGTCTTGTCTGACAGCTCAGTGTGAGGGATGACCTCCTACACACTTCCTCTCCTCTTTCTTGTTTTTCTCTTCACCTCTGTCTCTTAGTCTCCTCCTCCTCAGTTGTCTTGCTCTATCCCTCAGTATGACATCACTTCATTGTGCTATATTGACACGAAGTATAAAGAGGTGTAAAACATTGTAATATTTCTCTGTCTTGCAGCTGCCAAGCCACAGCGTGAGCACATCTCCTCCTCGTCTCTGCCTTGTCCTGTTTTCCTTTCTCCTTTCAGGACAAGTGCATTAAACAGATTTATGACATGCCGAATATCTAAAGGATGAACCACACTGGCAGCTTTTTGTTAGGAACTTCAGTCAGATTTGCTGAAAGCTGCAGCTGAAGAAAGATGGACAAACATATTGTCTATTGTAGAATATAGAATAGAATTCAATTTCTATATTGTTTTTAAAATACATATTAGATAAGATTTGTCTAGATCTGATTACTTTAACAGTATGTGATGTTGATTCATGTAACTGACTAATGAATTAAAAAACAAATCAACCAGGAACTTTTGTGATTTACAACAAGCTTAAATTAAAAACCTCTAATTCAGGTGAGTAAATGTACAAGTTTAGTGTGTGGATTAAAATGAACAAAATATGTGACGTGTTAGATGTAGTGTGAGAAACAGCATGAGGTTTATAACGTAAGAATTGTCAGAAATTATATCTATATATAAAACAGCTAATTTTCATATATAGTTTAAAAAAATACGAGAACATTTAATCTCATGTTCGACTTCCATGAACAAGATACTCAAGTTCACAATCTTTACTTATATAAATTCTGTATTCTGTTAAAAACAAAATGATGCGACAGTCAGTGGAATATCATCAACCCGCTCCAGGCTGGATTCAAAATCACACTCAAATTTACAGAATTTTAATGACAGGTTGATCTGAACTGCATGACCATCCATTTCATCTTGGCCAATACTGAACTCACAAGGCGCATGTAGCAGACACCAGATCCAGAGAGATTTACACTTTTTTATTTCAATTTTCAACAACTAAGCAACTGAGCCTTAAGAGTCTTGTTCAAGGGCCCAACAGTGGCACCATGGTGGACCTGGGATGCAAACTCATGACGTTCCAGTCAGTGGTCCAACACCTTAAACACTGAGCTAGCACATCCCACAGTCCCCACAACATCTGGGAATGCTCCTGATGAGAGAACAGATGGTGTCCTGTGGGTCTCCTCTAAGACCTGGATCAGAGCATCGGTGAGCTCTTGGAAAGTTTGTGGTGCTACTTGGCAGTTACAGAAGCTCTGATACATAGCACTTCAAAGTTTCTGAGTCGGATTCAGGTCTGGGGAACGTGAGGGCCAGTCAAGGGCATCAATGCCTTCATCATCCAGAAACTGCCCACACACTCTGGGTATGAAGCCAGGCATCATCATGCACAAGGAAGAACCCAGGGCACAGAATAGGTTTCAGCAAACAACATCTCTGAGGATTTCACCCTGGTACCTAACAGCAGTGAGGGACCATTGGCTAGCATGTAGAGGTCTGAATAATGTTGCAGTCAACACAACGTTCCCCACAGACTCTCCAGACTCTTTCCCATGTGCTCAGTGTGAACCTGCTATCATCCATGAGGAGACTAGGGTGCTAATGAAGGACCTGCCAATTCTGGTGTTCTCTGGCAAATGCAAATCAATCTGCACAGTTCTGAGCTGTGAACATGCATCTCACAAGAGGATATTGAGTCCTCATGCCACTATTTTGGAGTTTGTTTTTTGACAGTTCAGAATCCTACACGTTAGAGATGCATGTGTCAGTTTAAATGTCACCCGAATCCACTGATCATCTGCAATGTAGTCAATGGACGGTGCAGTTAGAGCGAACTGCGCGTAACAATGCTGGACAGATGCTGCTTTTAAATAAACATTTATTTATTTATTTATTTATTTATTTATTTATTTATTAATGAAACAAAATGTTCTTCTTTGGCCAGATTAAGCTACATTTCATTAATAGCATAAACACAGGCTTTACTCCCTAAAGCTCCTAAACATGTGAACGCACAAACATGAACACAAATTTAATATTGACTATTAAACCCATATTTTCGGAATATGGAATATTGTACTGAAATTTTCCAAAATACATTAAGTAACAATTAAGAACATATTTTTTCACAAAAACTCGTTGCTTACAGGCTACAGAACACCATATATTTAAAGCCTTAATACAAAAATGGTTGAAATTTTGCCTAAACGCCAACTATGTTATGGCCTTATCTTATTTGGCTAAAACAGAATCACATCAGCTGTGCTGGGACTCCGGCGATTCCCCTTGTCTCTAAAACATGGCCTGTGCTTGGTGCAGTGTCACGGAGTCACCAGGTCCTTCCCTCCCTCACCAGCGATCACATTTACCTGAGTACTATTCAGCAGCAGCTGTTCCTCATTCACCAATCACCTCACACTATATATACTACTCTCTCTCTCTCTCTCTCTCTCTCTCTCTCTCTCTCGCTCGCTCGCTGTTTGGTCTCATACTTGTATGTGCTGATATGATTTTCTCTGCAGTCTTTCAGTTCCAGACCCCGTTTGACCCTTTCTTCGTCCTCGTTTCCGGATAAACTTCCTCAAGACTTTATTACTCAGATTCCTGTGGCATTCGCCGTGTGTGCGTTTATGTGTGCTGCAACGTTTTGGTGTTTCGTTCTACCTACACTTCTGATTTATATAAACAGACTTCAATAAATATCCACTCTGTTTTGTTTACCTTGGTCTGTAGTGTGTCTAACATTACATGCAGGAATGTACAAGAATCTCCTAGCTGCTGAAGCCGTGGGAATCGATCTTGTATCTCCCTGAAGAAAGTAAATTTACCTCTGATATTTACAGTATGTAGTTAATATTTACATCATTAATGACTTGTGCCTCTCTCATCCACCCGACACACATCTCATCCACCCGACACACATCTCATCCACCCGACACACATCTCGTCCACCCGACACACATCTCCTCCACCCGACACACATCTCGTCCACCCGACACACATCTCGTCCACCCGACACACATCTCGTCCACCCGACACACATCTCGTCCACCCGACACACATCTCCTCCACCCGACACACATCTCGTCCACCCGACACACATCTCATCCACCCGACACACCCACAATGAATTAAAAATGTATTATTTTACCCGCCCCACGATCCGTGCATCACTACTATACAGACTTCTGGAGGTCATTTTGTAGGGTTCTAGCAGCGCTCCTTCGGTTCTTTTTCTGGTCCTGCTCCTGGGTCGTTGCTAAGGCCCAGTCCAGCTCTCCTCATGTAACAGCTCATCATCTGATATCACCTATTGAGTCTGTGCTGAAAGACACACCACACCTCTTTGTTATGGCACATATGGATGTGCGTCCTGGTTGAGCTGGAAAACCTGATTGGCAGGTAACATAAAATCAGAGACAAATCATCAGGAAGGATAAGAACAATTGTCTGTGGTCAACATTCCAGTTGTTTGGTTATCGTCCTGTAGCCACTCCAGTTCACCTGATGTCACTTTCATGTGCACCAAAGCAGGTGAAACTGATTCACACACATACCTAATAACTGGACACACACACACACACACACACACACACACACACACACACACACACACTAATACCTAATAACTGGACACACACACACTCATACCTAATAACTGGACACACACACACACACACACACACACACACACACACACTCATACCTAATAACTGGACACACACACACACTCACACACACACACACACACACACTAATACCTAATAACTGGACACACACACACACTCATACCTAATAACTGGACACACACACACTCACACACACACACACACACACACACACACACACACACACACACACACACACACACACACACCTAATAACTGGACAGATTGATAACTTTCTTGGTGTAAGATTATGATAATTAACTATTCCCTTAATTTCTGTATAAGTGTATTAGCATGAATACTGTATTATGATTATACTCTCATTAAAAGAGGTTTTGTCCTTATGACAGATTTACTCACCATCTTTGACCAAACACACACACACACACACACACACACACACACACACACACAATTCACCTCTTCTGCTGGAAAGGCAGAAGGTGATGAACCTGTTCATTCAGTTGCCAAATCCCAAAGTGCTGAGCTCAGCAGGTACAGGTGTGTGTGTATTTGTGAGCGTGTTGGTATCTATGTGTGTGTGTGTGTGTATGTGTGTGTGTGTGTGTGTGTGTGTGTGTGTGTGTGTGTGTGTGTGTGTGTGTGTGTGTGTGTGTGTGTGTGTGCAGCTGTTTATCAGGACATGGGCCTGCAGGTGGCAAGACTGCAGGTGTGTGAGAGAGGAAATGAACAAAGAATTTGAGCCAAAATTCACCTGAACACACCGGACACACACTCTCCTCCTGCAGACCAACCAGTCTGTCTCTCCACACACACACACACACACACACACACACACACACACACACACACACACACACACACACAAATGTCAAGGTTTCCAGTCATTATTAACATTCATGTTAATTAACATTTCCCAGGACATTATCATTGATGATCTAGTGTGTCCATAGGTCGAGATTACATCGAGGATGGATATCAAATTAGACGATTTAACGTCTGTCACACAATGTGATGTCTGCAGCTTCAACATGAGTGAAATATAAAGTGCTGAACGCAGACATCTATATTTACTTTTCACCTGTTCTGTATTCCTGACTTCAGGGCAGAATGACAGACCATCTTTCTGCATTACATCCTCCTGAGTACTGAGAACATCTCCAGACATGACAACTGCCATCCTCTACTTCCTGTCATATATTTCACATCACATTAACAATACATCCTCTACAGATAATGACCATTTAATGTTCTCAGATGTCTCCCACTGAGCAACTCCACTGGCTTCCAGTTTCAGTGAATAGAATCTAACCCTTGCGTCCTCAACAGGTCTTTATACTCAAGGTATGGAGTGATGGATTCCAGGATGCACTTATTTCCAGGGATTTCAGAACAGCGTAACAGATATTGCATCATCGGGAAGGCGTGGCCTATTTGATAATCTAACCCTAACCCTAGTTCTTGGTTGTTTAACTGTAAGATAATAAAGTATAATAGATATAAAATATAAACCCTGGAATTTAGTGAATGCCACGAAGAATTTAACAGAACTGGAGATCGTAATTCTATTATTAGGGGTCAAGCCCCGAACACCTATTGTTATCGTTATTGTTATCAGTATTTTACGAATGCAATGCCATATCGCTACGAAGCTTGGTATGGTTCATCAGCGACATATTCTGAGCTCATCTTATCGGCTTGACCCCACAATCGCTGCTTGCAGCTATATTTATTATTAATGGTGCTTGCAAAGCAACATTCTTGTTATTGTGCCGGACAAAATTTCGGCGCGTAACTTGTCCCACAGCTTTTGTCCTAGACCCATGAATGAGGTCTCAAATCGACCGGCTCATTGAGGACAGGTGTGCTATGACTTTTATAAGTGATCGGAATTCCGGAATTCCTGGTACAGAAGCTCAAATTGGCTTTTTCCCCCCATAGACTTCCATTATAAATTTTGGAGGTTTATGACTCGGCAAGTTTTCGAGCGATTTACCCCAAACTCGACCAGCTCCTTTAGGACCTTACTCCAGACAAAGTAGCAACTTTCAGTAGCAACTTTGTCCAAAAGTATTGGCACCCCACCGGGTATTCACGTGACATCACGTGTAGCCATGCCCCCAAAATAAGCGAAACCAAAAAGTTAGCACAACATGGACATGTCATATAACAAAACACTCAGCACGATGAGGGGAACTGACGTCACGTGTAAGCACATTCACATTTTCTTTAGGAAATGTACATTCTAGTTATTACTATTATTGTCCTTGTTGTGTTATTGTGCTATTATTATGTGTTCAGTGGCTGTTGTCTCTGTCATGCTCTACTACAAGACTGAGGAACTCTGTTGTCCCTCTGGCCATTAGACTGTACACCATCTCTCAGGTATGTCAGAGTGGAAACATACACACTGATGAGTGACTTAGTGTTTCATCTGTATTCACACTGCATCTGGATTTACTTGCCTATTTTAGGCTACCAGACATTTGACATTTTATATACTGTATATAAATGACCTCATGTGTTGTTGGGGGTGTTACTTGTGCTACTGTTGTTTGTGATAATCTTATTTCTCTGTATGTTGCTACTGGATTTAATTCAATCCTTTTAACAATACAAATGGTCTCAAAGCAGATTTACAGAAATATAGACACAGAATAATAAAAAATAAGTTTAAAATGAAGTTTTGATATTTATCTCTAACATTTATCCCTAATGAGGTGATGGTGGTGAGGAAAACACCTCCTGAGATGATAAGAGGAAGAACCCTTGAGAGGAACCAGACTCAGAAGGAAACCTCATCCTCATTTGGGTGACACTGAACAGGAAATAATGTTAATGTTAATAATGTCCTTTCTACAACAGTCTATGGTTGAGTGAACTAATGGTTCTGAGTTCACCACAGACCCAATTCCTTCCTGTCAAAGTCTTCAAATGATTGCTCTTAATGACCAGAACATACAGCAGACAAAGACTCCATCAAGACTAACTATGACATCATAACTAAAAGTCTAGACCCAGAAGGTGACACAGACATGAGGACTTCCAGGGATGTAAAGTGTCCCACCGCTCCACAGTCTGCAAACCTGAGTGACTTGTGATGGTGGTAAAGAGACAATATCCAGACATCCCAGTTCACCAAACACTCTGTAACCATGAACCCTCCAGATCTGCTCCTTTACCTCAGAAAAACTATTCATAATAATCTAGACTAAATAAATGTGTTATTATCCTGGACTTAAACACTGAGTGTGTGTGTGAGAGAGCATCTTTTATGTGGTGAGGGGATGAGGGGTGCCAGGTGACGGTGATCAGAATTTGGGTGATGAGGATCTGGTGTGCTGTGTGAGGGGAGAACTTGGCAAATTCTGAGGACTCCTGAGGACCGTTAGGACGTCTGGCGTCGAGGTGGATGGCCTCTACTTTGGGGTGCGGGCTTTTCCGGGTGGGCAGGGTGGACGTCACGGAGAAGTTTGGGATCCAGGATGTAATCTTTGGGGACCCACGAACGTTCCTCTGGGTCGAATCCCTCCCAGTCGACAAGATATTCTAACCGAGGGACTCAGCTTTTTGCAGGGGAGGCATGTGGCGGATGTGTTTTGTAAAAAGCCAGACTTTGTCCCCGACCTTGATGTTGGGTGTCTGGGCACAACGAACATCCAACTGCTGTGCCCCTGCAGGTGATGGTGAGCTGAGTCCCATACCCTCTCACTCTCTTGACACCAGTGCTGAACAGAAGGGACTTCTGATGGCTCTTCCATCAAGTGGAACATGGCAGGTTGGTAGTCGAACACACACTGTAAAGGTGTTAAGACGGTCGCTTGATGGCATAGGGAGTTCTGTACGTACTCGGCCAATGGGAGGAACTGGCTCCAAGAGGTTATATATATTGGTTATATATCTCTTCAAAACCAGATGAAATAGCCACAGTGTCCAAATTAACTCAATGCCTTAGAGAGATAAAAGACTGGATGAGCTGCAACTTTCTATTGTTAAACTCCGATAAGACAGAAATACTACTCATAGGTCCAAAAACCAGTGCACAGAAACTCTCACAACTTAACTCCCATTTAGAGGGATGTACTGTTACTAGTAGCTGGACAGTGAAAGACCTGGTGTTTATTAGACAGTAACTTGTCTTTAAACTCATATCACCATATTACAAACACAGCCTTCTTCACCTTAGAAATATCACCAAGCTGAGAAACATCCTGTCTGTATCTGATGCTGAGAAGCTAGTTGATGCCTTCATGACTTCTAGACTGGACTATTGTAATGCATTACTAGGTGGTTGTCCTGCATCTTTAATAAATAGGTTACAGTTAGTCCAAAATGCAGCTGCCAGAGTTCTCACTAGGACAAGAAAGTATGACCATATAACCCCAATGTTATCATCTCTACACTGGCTACCTGTTAAGTTTAGAACTGATTACAAACTGCTGCTACTTACGTACAAGGCTCTTAATGGTTTAGCTCCCATGTATCTAACTAGTCTTCTAACACGTTACAATCCTTCACGCTCTCTGAGATCACAAAACTCAGGACTTCTGCTAGTTCCCAGAATATCTAAGTCTACTAAAGGTGGTAGAGCGTTTTCTTATTTAGCTCCCAAACTTTGGAATAGTCTTCCTGATAGTGTTCGGGGCTCAGACACACTTTCAGTTTAAATGTAGATTAAAAACTTGTAACGGTTCACGTGTAAGTCACACCTAAACCGTACACGATTAAATGGGGCACCACTCCCTAATACAGTTGTTATACCAGAAAACAGACAGACACACCAATATAAACCAACCCAAGTGTATTATACAAAATTTATATTTACCAATATATACAAAAACAAATATATACACACAAAAAACCAAAGCAATGAGGTGTGTGCGTGTGCGTGTGCGTGTGCGCGTAGGTGTGTAGTGTCCTTTAAGGCCTCGGTGAGTATAAATGTCCTTATATGGCGCAATCTCACCGGATGTAGTGACGTGATAGGAAGTCCGGCTTGTGGATGGGTGTACTAGCGTCCTCACCGGTGAATAATCCGATAAAGGGAGGAATATTCCACAATGAGTCTCTCCGCGCTAA
This sequence comes from Tachysurus fulvidraco, assembly GCF_022655615.1. Taxonomy (NCBI): domain Eukaryota; kingdom Metazoa; phylum Chordata; class Actinopteri; order Siluriformes; family Bagridae; genus Tachysurus; species Tachysurus fulvidraco. Next base: position 27,551,244 of record NC_062530.1, read on the forward strand.
ACAACCCCCGAATAATCCACACCGAAACCGCGAACCCTCCTTACAGTATCCGCTGGTGCACCAATCGCCATTAACCTCGCCACCCCGAACGCCGTCGGCCCGCTTCCTTATATGGGGGGGGGAACCCGGAAGTGAAGCGATGTCGCGTGACGTCATCGGCGGGTCTCATAAGAGCGGTAAACAGGGCAACACAAATGCAACAGAATATATTACCGGTGTACAATCAGGTAATGCTTACTCTATACAACATTTCGGCATTAAGCCATTGTCACCTTATGTGGCTCTGCTACATAGACCCCCTCCCCCAGCCATCGGCGCCGAAGGAGAGCGTCCATACCAACGTTTTAGGTTAACCACATTTACAATTTCGTTTTTAGGTGGGTTTCCGCAACAGACTGTGTAATTTACTGGCCCCATTCTTTTTTTAATTTCAGCTGGTCCCTCCCACTTGGGCGCTAGCTTAGCAGAGAATTTATTTGAGGCCGAAGAGAGTGGGTGCGTTTTAATCCAGACTAGATCGCCCGGCTGGAACTGCGCATCCTTCCGTCGAGCATTATAATATCTAGCGTGTCTAGATTGTTGTGCTGCCACTCTACGCTTTACCTCCTCTGCCATGATGGTTTGCCTTTCAATCATGTTGTATGCGGCTTGGTCGGGTGAAGGTGGTTTATGGATAAGCCGTTCCAGCGGACCTTGTAACTGCCGGCCAATCATGAGCTCTGCTGGTGTTTTGCCGGTGGTCTCTTGATGGGCCGTGTTAAGGGCAAAGCGGAACTCAGGTAACCACTGGTCCCAGTTTTGGTGGTATATTCCCACATAGGAGGCAATCATTGTTTTTAATGTCCGGTTTATCCTCTCAGTTAGATTAGTTTGTGGGTGATAGCTGGTGGTGAGTTTCTGGATGCTTCCCCAGGCCTTACAGAGTTCAGAGAGGACACAGGAGGTGAATTGAGGCCCTCGGTCCGATACCAGATATTTGGGAACCCCCCAACGGGTAAATATGTCTTCCCTGAGAATTTTGATTAATTTCTGAGTTTTACCATCTCTAAGGGGAAACATCTCTACCCACTTAGTGAAATAGTCCACTATTACCAGGAGGTAAGTATTCTGCTTCTTGCTCACTGGGAAGGGCCCCATTAAATCCATCCCCAGCATGTGGCCTGGTTCTTGGACCTGGGTGCTTTGCAGAAAGCCGCTGGGTTTTGAGTTTTCTGGCTTGTATTTCTGACACACCTCACAGCCCTTGACGTACTGCCAGACGTCTTTCCGGACAGAAGGCCACCAAGCTACATCCAACAGCCTTAGCAGAGTTTTCAGCCTACCCAGGTGTCCTCCTAAAGGGTTGTCATGGAAGTAGTGCAGGAAACCAGGTACTAATGATTGAGGGACCACCAACTGGAACTTCTCCCCCTGGTTCTTCAAAGGAATCCGGCGGTATAACACCCCCTGGTGGACCTCAAAGGAGATTTGCTTACCCTGGACCTTTCTGTCTTTGCTATCTGCTTGTAGATGGGGGATGTTACTGTCGCTGCCTTGTGCAGTAGCTATTTCGTCTAGGGTGTGAGGGATGTCGGAGGTATATCTGAGAGGTGACATGACTAGACAGGGTACCTCTTTAGCCTTTCCAGGTAGGTAAGCTCTGGACAATGCATCAGGCCCTAGGTTAAGACAGCCTTTCCTGTGGTGTACCTGGAAGCAGAACTGTTGTAGGCGGAGCGTCCAGTGGGTCAGACGTGAGGAGGTCTTGGGGCAGTTGAAGGCCCAAGCCAGAGCTGCATGATCTGTAAAAATGTCACACTGCCTTCCTTCCAGGTAATGTCTCCATTTTTCCACAGCCCAGACCACGGCTAAACACTCTTTTTCTGAGGTGGAGTAATTCAACTCTGCTCCTCTTAGGGTCCTCGAGGCATAGGCCACCACCTTCTCTCCTTCCGCTGAACTCTGGCTAAGTATAGCTCCCAGGCCAACGTCGCTGGCATCTGTATGGACTTGGAATGGCAGGTTGAGGTCAGGCTGCACCAGAACGGGTGGGTTTTGTAAGGCCTGTTTCAAGTCATCCATAGCTTTCTGGCATTCAGGGGTCCATTCCCACTTCACTCCTTTCTTTTTTAGTCGATTCAATGGAGCAGTGATGTCTGCAAAGTGAGGGATGAATTTATGGTACCAGCCAGCCAAACCCAGAAAACGTTGCAGTGCCTTGAGGTCAGCAGGGGAGGGATAGTGTGCAACGGCCAGCGTTTTTTCTGGGTCGACCTCCACTCCCCTCTCAGAGACGATATGGCCCAGAAATTTCAGCTGTCGTTTGAAGAAATGACATTTCTTCATATTCAATGTAAGGTTAGCTTGACTCAGTCTTTGTAATATGGCATTTAGATGTTGAGAATGGTGTTTCAAGGACGGCGAGTATACTATGATGTCATCAATGTATACGAAGCAGATCTTCCCCCTCAGATCAGCCAGGACCTTCTCCATGAGCCTCTGGAATGTGGCAGCCGCGTTCTTAAGCCCAAATGGCATGGAGCGGAATTGGTACAGCCCCTTGGTGGTGATAAAAGCAGTTTTTTCTTTGCTCTCCTTCTCCATTTTCCACTTGCCAGTAACCCGATTGCAAATCCAAAGTGCTGAACCAGGAGGCGCCTTCCATGGATTCCAAGATGTCGTGGATGAGCGGCATTGGATAGGCATCAGGAATGGTCTTGCTGTTTAGCCGGCGATAGTCCACACAGAACCTGTGGGAACCATCAGGTTTAGGCACGAGGACTACTGGGGATGACCATGGAGAGAAAGAAGGCTCAATAATGTGGTCTTTGAGCATCTGGTCGACTTGGTCTTCAATGATCTGTTTCTTGAAAGGAGAGACTCTGTATGCTCTGGACTTAATGGGGATGTTGTCGGTCATGTGAATGTTGTGTCGAACCACTGCGGTTTTTCCCAGGTTACCGGAGGTGGTGTGAGGCCAGTTGGACATCAACCTTTGCAGCTCCTCCTGATTTCCAGTGTCCCAGGTAGGGTTAATAACAGGATGCAGGGGAGCTAATGCTGGGTGGATCAACGTGGGAGGTAAGGCGTAGTACAGACTCAGTACAGCTGTTGGATCAGACGGCGTAGGGGCGGTCATGGTGTTCAGCCCGGGAAGGCCATGGGATGGAAGGAAGGGGTGGTATATGTAACCCTTTTCTGTGTCGAGAGCATACCGGCATCGTCCCACCTCTAGGATGGCTCCGGTAGCCGTTAGAAAGTCCAACCCCGCTATAAGTGGGAAGGCCAGGTGGGCATCCTTCATTATGTAAGTGTCCACTCCACACTCCTTTTCATGCCATTTATAGCTGACCGTCCTTTTCTCCACCGCTTGGTGTATCTTTCCATCCACCATGATGAATCTCTGTGTGGACCGTGAGGTGCTTGTGGGGGTCTCTCCGGTTAGTTGTAGCCAGAGGTTCTCTTGCATTAGAGTATAAGTGCTCCCTGTGTCCAGTACAGCGCTCACCTCTTTCCCTTTCACCGTTACTGGTACCAGCAGAAGTGATGACAGCACCTGGGGTTGAGCGATGGAGACCCCTGCCAGGTTTTTGGGGGAAGAGCGATCAGTCGGCCTCTTGCTGCTCCTTTCCTTCCCGTTCTGCCCCACCTTCTGCCAGTAGTCTTTTGCCCCAAGGCAATCCTTCTCCACCATGGACCCAACCTTCACCAGTTGTTCCACGGTGGTTATCGTTCCCCTCAGGCAGCCTGCAACTCTCGGGTTGATGTTGTTGAGGATACGACTCACTAATTCGTCCTCTGTGATGTCGGGCTTCCACTTGAGGCAGAGGGCTCTGTAGTCATAGGCGAAGTCTCTCAGGCGTTGTCGAGGTTGCTGTACCAGTGATCGGAGTTTGTCTTCCACCTCCGTGAGGTAGTCATCTGGTAGGAACGCCGCCATAAAAGCCTCTTTGAAAGACTGCCAGTCCGTGACCTTTGTTTTTTCAGCCTTCCACCAGCTCAAAGCCGATCCTCTCAATACAGTGCTCAGAGTACCAATTAGTTCCACACTGGGGAGTGGTCTGATGTCCAAGTAGTTTTCACATTGCTCGATGAAGTTTAGTACAGTTGCCGTTTCACAGGCATCACCAAATGTGGGAAACTCCAGGCGGATGGGAGGACGAGCACAGAAGGACGATATATTGGCTGCTGCCGGAGGGGTAAGCTCACTAGAGGGTTGCCTGGCAGTAGGAGTCGCAATGCTATAGGTGGTATTGGTAGGCTTGGGTGGAGGCACTTTAGCTCTGGTAGCTGGAACCGGTGTCTTGGGAAGGTGGATGGGTGTAACGGGAGAACTAGCTGGAGTGTAGGCCTGTAGTCTGGCGAGGGTGGGAGTGCTTGTCAGTCGCAATTTCTTCATCTGACTTTCCCATTTTGCATCCCTCCTTAGAAAACAGTCTGTCACTGCTCTTTCCAGCTTCTCCAGGGACATCTGGAAACCCTCCTGCAACTCTGCTAAGCCAGCGTCCACTGCCTCCCTGAAACTGGTTTCCCGATTTAGGGTACTCTCAACAGACTGCTTGAAATCGTGATTCAACGAGTGTAACTGTGAGCTAAGGGCCAATAAATCCACCTTAAGCTGCGCAATATCAGTTTGCATTGTTTGTATCAACTCAACATTCATCACACAGCTTTCCTCATTATTATCCTCAGACTCATCACCATCAGAAATATACAAAGAGCTAAGCATAGATGTTATTTCAGCTGTTGGATTACGTCTAGTTACAAATGGGCCTGCAGTAAAATCTGCATCAGGAATGGCATTAGCAGTGTTTTGTTCATTAACAGGAGTGTTGTTACCACTAACCACGTCAGCATCTATAACAGTGAGTGGTGTGGTCTGTTCTGAATCCATAGTAAAAAAATAACAATACAAATAATAATAGCAATAATAGTAATAATAAACAAAATATTACAAAAAAATGCTAAATAAATGGAGCGGCCCCCCGTACGGGCCACCACTATGTAACGGTTCACGTGTAAGTCACACCTAAACCGTACACGATTAAATGGGGCACCACTCCCTAATACAGTTGTTATACCAGAAAACAGACAGACACACCAATATAAACCAACCCAAGTGTATTATACAAAATTTATATTTACCAATATATACAAAAACAAATATATACACACAAAAAACCAAAGCAATGAGGTGTGTGCGTGTGCATGTGCGCGTAGGTGTGTAGTGTCCTTTAAGGCCTCGGTGAGTATAAATGTCCTTATATGGCGCAATCTCACCGGATGTAGTGACGTGATAGGAAGTCCGGCTTGTGGATGGGTGTACTAGCGTCCTCACCGGTGAATAATCCGATAAAGGGAGGAATATTCCACAATGAGTCTCTCCGCGCTAAACAACCCCCGAATAATCCACACCGAAACCGCGAACCCTCCTTACAGTATCCGCTGGTGCACCAATCGCCATTAACCTCGCCACCCCGAACGCCGTCGGCCCGCTTCCTTATATGGGGGGGGAACCCGGAAGTGAAGCGATGTCGCGTGACATCATCGGCGGGTCTCATAAGAGCGGTAAACAGGGCAACACAAATGCAACAGAATATATTACCGGTGTACAATCAGTTAATGCTTACTCTATACAACATTTCGGCATTAAGCCATTGTCACCTTATGTGGCTCTGCTACAAACTCACCTCTTTAGTCGGGCATACACATAATACATCCCATAATATTATGCACCAATACTTTAGACATGCATCTTTTTTATGAACAGCAGATGTTAATCCCTCTACACTGCTTCTCTCTTTCTACCATCCCGAGGCATCCAGACATTGTACCAGATCCGATCGTCTTCCCTGCGATGAAGATTTTGGACCTCCACTGAGTTGAGGCTGACTCTATTAAAATCCTGAGACATCTACAGATCTACCAGCTCCAGTTGGACTCTATGATACCAAGAGGAGATCTGAACTCCATGTGATCTTTACACCAATTCAACACTTGTTTGACTGTATATTAGTAATCTCACCCCTAGTGTCACCCAGATGAGGATGGGTTCCCCCTTGAGTCCGGTTCCTCTCAAGGTTTCTTCTTACCAATTTAAGGGAGTTTTCCTTGCCACTGCTGCCTGAGTCACCTCAGACTTGCTCATAGGGGATAAATAAATACTTACATACACACTGTGAACTATATATCTTGATTTTTTTACTACATTAATTCTTTTTTCTCCTTGTGTTTAACTTCTGCTCTGTGTTTATGTTCTGTAAAGCTGCTTTGAGACGATGTCTATTGTAAAAAGTGCTATACAAATAAACTTGAATTGAATTGAATTGGTTATGGCAGAAGGTTCGGAGGAAACTTCTTGCGTTTGTTTTGGCCATTGGACTGCAGGTGGTATCCAGAGGAGAGACTGAAAAAAAGGAGTTTAAAAAAGGAGTTTATAGGATTTTAAATATAGGAGTTTAAAAAAAGGATTTCTATACCCTGGACATAAACTGAGCATTGGCTTTTCAATTCTTATATCCTGGATGGTAAGAAATGATGAAATCGAAACGTGTAAAAAAAAAAAGCCCACCTGGCTTGTCTGGTGTTCATCTGTTTCACTTCACGTAGGTACTGGAGATTCTTATGACCCATCAGCACGGTGAAGGGATGCCGAGTGCTCTTGAGTCTCCACCCTAAAGCCAACTTAATGGCAAGGATTTCACGGTTACCGATGTCATAGTTCTTTTCTGCCGGGTTAAACTTGTATGAGAAGTAGGCACATGGATGAAGACTGGGGGTTTCTGCTGCTGCTGGGAGAGGACAGCTACCACGCTGGACAACTAAGCATCTACCTCCAAGTGAAAGGTTTTTCAGGATCTGGATGGACAAGAACAGGTGCTTCACAAAAGGCTCGTTTCAGATGGTTAAACGCCTGATCAGCTTCTGCAGTCCATTCTAGCAGATTGGGTTTAACCTCTCAATGCAGATGTTAGAGGAGATACGATGCCGAGAAGTTCTGGATGAAACGGCAATAGAAGTTTTCAAATCTCAGAAATTTCTGAAGATCCTTCACTGTAGATGGAGTCGGCCAGTTCTTAATAGAGTTACACATCTCGGAAGATGACATGCATGAAATCCTGGAAGACGGACGGCGCATTGACCAATCCATACAGCATCACCAAATATTCCCAGTGGCCGGTACGGGTCACAAAAGCTGTTTTCCAGTCGTCTCCACTAAGAGTGGGATCCTCTAAAGACCTGTTCAGTCACAGTAGTAGATAAGGTTCTTATATTTTCAACTCAAACAATTTAAAATTTCGCATACAAAGTCTGAGGACACCTGACCATCACACCCAGATGTGCTGTTCTAATCAGCTCCACTCGTCTGGAAGATTCTCCACTTGATGTTGTATTGTGTGTCTGTGTGTGACAGAGAGATAGAGCGATGATAGGAAAGAATCGTAAACCAGTGTTTATGAACATGGACATAGGCATAGTGTAAGGGGATCAGTGGAAAAGTGCTGTGATATTTTTTCTCTCAAGAGTGGTATGTGTGTGTATTGGGGGGGGGGGGGTGGGTTTGTCAGCAGTCCAGTGCTGCTGAAGGAGCATTGCTGGTTGGTCCTCTGCAGCCAGGCAGCGTGAAAGGGAGATCGTGGATGCTAGAGGCAGCTGGTCGGACCCAGGAGCGAAGCGTGGCTCGCTGTAGGAGAGGAACTTTGTCTTCTAAGTCTGGGGATCCTACAGAGACAGAGGGAGGCAAACACTAGCATTAGATCCAGCATTAGATCTCCTCTCCTGTCCCCAAAGGAGGTAATGTCCTGGACCAGCTTTTCACCCGTCCATCCCCAGCGACAGACATGTCTACTACCCCACTACACCATCTCCGATCTTCACCTGGTATCCTTCACCATTACTCTCCATATCCTACCTAAAAGTCTTGCAACCCATTGGATCCACTCCACTCCCATTACCGCTATCATCAATAGATCCATAACATCTGGTCATGTACCAACTACCTTCAAGAGAGCAAGGGTTATTCCCATCCTGAAGAAACCTGCTCTGGATCCATCAGACATCAGTAACTACAGACACCGGTCTGTAGTTACTGATGTAACTACATCAGTAACTACTATCACTTCTCTCATTTCTGTCTAAAAGTCTTGATGCATTGTCTATAACCAACGGTCTGTCTATCTCTCACAGAACAACCTCCAAGACCCCAACAGTCTGGCTTTAAAGCAGCTCACTCTACAGAGACAGCCCTTTTGGACATCTCTGAGAAGCTACATGCTGCTAGATCAGCTAAGCTGTCATCCGTCCTGATCCTCCTCGACGTTTCAGCAGCGTTTGATGCGGTCAACCACAAGATTGAAAAAAAAGATATTATTATTATTAATAATTACTGAAAAAAAAACCAGAGCCACTGGAAACTTTTACACCATTTTCCCTGTGATTTATTAATACATCAGTATTAAAGCCAAAATGAATGGGCACAACATCCTCAATAATTAATCATCCATCACTCAGTCAAAAGCCAGAATTGATTCCCAATAATGGAGGTGAAATTAGGTTTAGGTCACAGCTGGGTTTTTAGCTATAGTGCTATGACAGCTCCTTTCTCAGAGTAAAAACACGTAAAATCCATTGGAGGTTTACAGACATTCCACATTAAACCTTTACAGTAAAGCACTGTGACCAGATTCTCATACATGTTGTCATGATCATACATCCTCATTTACATTTTTGGCATTTATCAGACTCCCTTATTCAAAGTGACACTATTTATTTCAATTGATACAATTGAGCAATTGAGGGTTAAGGGCCTTGCTCAGGGGCCCAGCAGTAGCAGCTTGGTGGACCTGGGATTCGAACTCAATGACCTTTCGATCAGTAGTCCAACACCTTAACCAGTAGACTACGACAGACGACATGACTCTTGAACAATATAAACCCTTATTGATGCATTTCAGTTCCCTTTATCAGCTTCTTATTGTCCATGCTCATCGCCACTCTTGATCACAGATGTTCTGTCCCTCTGAAGCATCACAGATGTTGTTTCTCTTGAGAATCACTGATGCGCTCTCTCTTTCTCAAGCATCATGTCCCCCACTTAGCTTTTCTTTACAGACAGCACGGAGGATCACAGCCTTTTCTTACAATGACAACTTTCTGCCTTTCTCTAAAAACCTGTTGCTCCACCAGCTCTGTCATGAAGTATGACCTACTACAACATCTCATGCTTACACATACCACACTAGAAGGAAGTAATACACAGGTAATACACAGCTCCTGATCCTGATGTGCATAATCACGTTCATGCTCTATATCTATCATTTACAATCAGAATATTAAGCTCCTGATGGATTTTACTAAGTTGAGGATGTAGTATGACCAACGTTCCTCTCTAGCCACATTAGTTAACACTATACTGATCACAGCCAAAACTTGGGTTAGGGTTTGAATGAATCCTTTCTATCCAGTTAGCTCTAATTGTTATAATGGTTCACACACATTAGATTTGTCACACATGCCCTTCCTGACACCACCCTCCCATTTGTATCCGGGCTCAATGTATTCAACTGAATCCCTTCATGCCTCCTCTAAGAGCACACATATTTACAGTGATCTCATCTTCTAGGCACACTGCATTTACATTCAGAACAAGATTCAGGGCCACAGAAAGCACTGGATTTATTCCACCTGGAGTTCTCTGGGTGTCTGGTCTAGTGCAAAAGACAAACACACACTCCCATGGGGTTCCGTTGATTGAGTTGGATGATGGTGGATGGCTGACCAGATGTCATAATGGACATAACAGAATATAATGAGGGGGAGGAGGGGAAGATGGAGACAGAATTGCTTCAACCTCTTTCACTCCTCCAACCCTATCAGTGCTCTGACATTTAGTAAGACAGAAACTCTATTACAGCAGAAAAGGTGGAGAAAACAAACCCTGACCTGCTGATATTAAAGTCACACATGGATACGGTTATCTACAGATACAGTGACGTTGTATTATTACAGATATTAAGGATATATCATCTTAGTAGTCCTCTAAAAATTATTAGAATAATAAAGAATTATGATCAAGAAATAGATATCAATATAAAAGCACTTGAGAAATTGAGAACATTTTATGAATATTGATGAAAAATTCCAGTCTAACTGTAAAATAATGTTTAGCTGAAAGAAAATTCTCTCGTATCACCGTCGTTATCGTTTAAAAAAAGGCTGTAACTCATCAGCTAAGTTTAATCTGGCATAGTGAGGCTCAATAGTGCACTGAACCTTAATACAGGTTACATCAGCAGTCACACACACTGTGTCTCCTGACTTTGCACCATAACAGTTGGTGGGTGTGTGTGTGTGTGTGTGTGTGTGTGTGTGTGTGTGTGTGTGTGATGTGAAGTACAAAAACGTGAACAAAGGGTTAGAATGAGGAAGATTATGTTTAGACATCAGCATAATAAGGATATTATAATGAGAGACTTGTACTGCACACACACACACACACACACACACACACACACACACACACACAAATGTAACTTTATGAGAAAATATGCAAACGTGAAGGGCAGAAATTCATTAACAACAGTGTTGGCATATTGTGCGTTTTGTGTGTGTGTGTGTGTGTGTGTGTGTGTGTGTGTGTGTGTGTGTGTGTGTGTGTGTGTGTTTGTGCTTCTGTACAGCATAAAATCATAGTTTGTACTGATAAGCTGCTCATTACAGAAGGACAAACTCCAGCAGTCTGGTTCATTAAATAAAGCCTCTGTGTTAAATAAGATACCTCACACACACACACACACACACACATACACACACACACACACACACACACACACACACAGCAGATGTTACTGAGTAACTTTGTAGTAACATGCTCTGGCTCTATCCTAATGCAGATAATGTCCAGGGGTCAGGGCAGGATGATGTTCATCTGACTCAGGAAGGTGCTGCTCTCATGTCATGTGACATAGCACATAGTCAGGTGTAGTTAGTCACTAGTCCACAGTCCAGAGCCAAGGCCAGGGAGCAGACAAACAGTTTAAACAAACAACTGATAAAACAACCGTCAGTCTAAAGAAAAATACAGAAAAAGTAATAATGTCTGTTTTACTAACCTAATTAAAATAATGTTAGATCTCATGAATGCAGAATGGCACACACACACACACACACACACACACACACACACACACACACACACACACACCTTAAAACAGATCACTCAAAAATTAGAACACAGATGGCATCAACCCTAACCCTAACCATAACCCTACAATTCTTCGTCTGACATACTGACCTTATCGTCCGCGTAGAACCTACAACCTATTTTGGGTGAGTTCTTGATAGAAATGTTCCCCAGGGGAACAAATGAAAAATTTTTATTGTTGTAAAAATCATCTGCAAATAACATATTGTATGGATTGTATTGATCCGGATTCCCCTTTCTGCAGGACAGGAATTTTCCAGATTCACAAAACACACATAGACCGGATTATTGGAAAAAAATTCTTCCATTATCCCACACAAAGCTGTGCAACAGTAAAGTGATCATTTCTCCTGTTCCACTACCTGAGCAGGAAAACCTCCTTTCCCACTTAAAGGTTTAAAATTCCCTCTCCAGAACCTTGGCATATATCTTTTCTGAAAGGTTGAGGAGTGTGAGTCTAATTTTCCTATAACTGAAATACACCCTCTGATACCCTTTTAATGAATGGGGCCACAATCAGATGCAATAATTCTTGGTCACTTGGCAAAGCAACAACTATGAGACTGCCTGAGACTGGTGAGTGTTCATTACATAACGCAGATACCCTTATCCAGATGTGACTGACATGTAACTCAGTTATGCACTTGAACAGTTGTTGGTTAAAAAACCCTGCTCTCCAGGTACCCTGTTCATTTGGATACATACCCCTCCCTTAAGAAGAAGGGATAGTTAGGGTTTGGGGGTCTGTGGAAAGCCCCTTCCATAGGGCCCTTTAGTTTCTGTCTGAGTGCCACTTCAGGTGGAATGAAACCAATGCACTCATGGAAGGCTGAATCGATGGCATACTTGAATTCAGGGATCCATTTGTTCCAGAATCTGTGGTGGGTTCCTACATAAGAAGCAATCATTGTCTACAGATTCCTGTTAACTCATTCAGTCAGATTAGTCTGGGGATTATTAACAGTTAGCTTCTGAATAACCATCCACTGTCTACAGACTAGTGCTAGCAACTATAGAAGGAAAAATTAGTGCCATGATCCGACACTAAATATGCTGGTTCCCCAACAAGTAAAAGTGTCTTCCACCTATATACGAGTGATCAGAGGATTTTTTGCCGACCCTCCACCCACACGGAGAAGCAATGTCCATCCAGCAATGTCTTATCCAGAGTGACTTACATTATCTAATTTTATTTTACAACCGAGCAATTGAACAACCTTCCAATTGGTAGACCAATACCTTAACCACTAGGCTACCACCATCCACAATAAAAACCGATATTCATTCTGCTTAGACATTTTAGGTAAGGGGTTAACCCTAACCCTAACCCTAACCCATTATGTCAAAGCCTAGCATGCAACCAGGTTCAATTCTAGGTGTGGACTGTAAGCACCCAGAGAGATTACAGGTTTGTACAGTATACATGCTTCCCTTGGAAAATATCATTAGAAGGCAAGGAATTAGTTTCCATTGTTATGCTGACGATACAGTTATACTGTATATCTCATCAAAACCAAAATACAAAAAAAGTGTCCAAATTAACTCAGCGTGTTAAAGAGATAAAGATATGATCTGTAATTTTCTGTTGTTAAACTCTGATAAGACAGAAAAACTACTTATCAGTCCAAAAACCAGTGCACAGAACCTCTCACACTTTAACTCCCATTTAGAGAGATGTTCTGTAACTCCTAGTCTGGTGTTTATTAGACAGAATCGCCCATATTACAAAAACAACCTTCTTTAACTTTAACATTTTTGCCAAGCTAAGAAACATCCTGTCTGTCTCTGATGCTGAGAGGCTAGTTCATGCATTCATGACCAATGGCTTCCTGTTACGTTCAGAATTAATTACAAACTGCTGTTTCTTCAACAGATTTACATTGTTTTACATTCATGAACAGATATTTTGGTCCTTCACCTGTTGTTGAAGGTTTCTGACATTCTCCTCTAAAGCGTTAAGGTGGCTTGTAAGTTTATGGATTATAATTGGTATCTTCTACTGAATCCCCATCATCCTCCTCTGAATCAGTGTACAGCTGAAAGTGTTAATGAGCTCTCGCAAAGGTTCTCATCCACTCTCAAATTGTGTTGACTAGCCATAATTAACTAACACACACTGGGGAAAAAAACATCCACCAAAGTAGATCACAACTCGGATCCCCGGTCGGGCAGGAAAGTGCCTTAATGTGAAAAATATGTAATAATACTAAATAATCTTACACTGTTTAGGATCAAAAATCCAGAAAGAATCCAGAAAGAATCTATATACTATATTTGGATGCAATTTATTTCACACAGATGAAGGCATATTTACAAATGAACATAATCACAATAACAACTATAAAGTTATATATAAATAAATACGTCAGTGAGTTTTATGTCTTTACTTCAGGGGGAGGAGGTGCACAAACTTAGCTAAATAACGATGAAGAGGGAAATGAGGAGAATCGCAGATGATATCCATTTTGTAACAAAATTCCAGACGAACATTAGCGCTAATGTCAGTCTAAAAAAAACTTCCCTGAAACACATGTGATGGTTATGCCATGTAATGAGCACCTTCTCAACACGCCAAACACTCACCTACCTGAAAATATAAGTGTTTAATATAGTTTAGCATCCCTGAGTGAAACATGATACCACAACACACACTGGTTGGGACAACAGACTGTTTATACCTTTCTTATGTAGGATGATGAAGCTCATCAGCCCATAAATCATAACAAGCCAAATAAAAAAACTCTCAGTGTTCATGTTCAATACTTTCCCTTATATACAGTCTAAACTTACACTTTAATTATACTGTCTTTATTTCACACAGGAAAGTGTAAATTCTCCACACTGGTGTGTGTTTGTGTGTTTTGAGGGAAGATCGAGTTTGTGTTGTTTATGATGAGAGTTAAAACTGTAACCTGTGAAAATAAACATCAGGTTTTGTTTCTGTTTTGGGATTTTAAAAGTCAGCCGAGCAGAAACATTGAACATTTCCCCTAACACCAAAACAGACGCACGCGCGCACACACACACACACACACACACACACACACACACACACACACAAGCAAACACGCACACACACACACACACACACACACACACACACACAAGCAAACACGCACACACACACACACACACACACACACACACACACACACACACACACACACACACACCCACACACACACACACCAGCACACGCACACACACACACACACACACACACACACGTACACAGTGCGTTCAGTGAAATAGGATTTTCTGGTGTTACATATCCTCCATTTGACTCTCTGCTGTGTTTGTGTTTAATATCCTGTATATCACAGGACTTCTGGGACAAAGTGCCATCTTTTTTACTTTTACACCTTAGAACACAGTTTACTGTTAGTTGCCAATCATGTGTGTGTGTGTGTGTGTGTGTGTGTGTGTGTGTGTGTGTGTGTGTGTTTGAGGAAGGCTAAACACAAACACTACACATAAGGAGCAGATTAATACCCTTACTGCAGTGTTGCCCTTTTCACTGGTGACCTTTAGAAGTTTCAGTAATCAGTGTTCAGACATCAGCTCCGTTTAGAGGACATCGTAAAGACACTTAGACCCATTTATACTTGGGGTTAGGAATCATCTTTACTATCAGGATTACATCTTGATGATTATTCACAATATGAAACAATTAAAAAGTATCTGAAATCAGATGGTTTAAGCTTCGGATGCTGAGGATCAAAAAGAATCTAAATGAGATCCATTTAAATCTCATCAGTGACGAGGAGGATTTAAATAATTATAGTATTAAATAAAAGTTACCACGTGAGCTGTAAATATGTTATCAGAGTAAGAGAAGATGGAATGTGGCATAAAGGAATACTTTGTTTTCTGCCTGAAAACATTTACACCTTTAGTGTGTATATTTCACACAGTGTTTGTTTCTCAGGTACACACACACACACACACACACACACACACACACACAGGGGTCATGGGAAAGTTTATAGTTTATAACACAGTAAATCAGTTCAAATAGTGAAACTCATTTATTATAGAAACTCAGTACACAGACTGAAGTTTTTATTTTATATCATTTGTTTTATGCTTCTGTACAGCTGCTGTGAGACAAAGTGAATTGTTAAAGGTGCACGAGTGCGAGTCCGAGCCCTGCCACGGCACCCAACACAAAGGACCTCAAAAAGTTTATTTACAATTGCAAAAAAACAAAAACTAAACTCTAACTAAAGAAAGAAAAAAAGAATTAAAATAACAACCACTTTAAATCTCATCCTAACCACAAAACGGGAGAAAACTGGGATAAATAAAAATGGCACCACCTTCCTAAAACCTGAAAAATAAATAAATAATAAAAAATAAAACTGTGATTTCGAGGTCAGTCAGCCAGAGAAGAAGAGAGAGAAAATGCTGACAGGTTTGAGTGAGAAATAAATAAATGGAAAGAAAAAAACAAGAAGGCTGTTTTGTACATCTGTGTGTATAGAAGTAATAAAAAAAACCCCTGTTTTTTCACCTCTCATTGCTGAGACACACACACACACACACACACACACACACACACACACACACCCCGTATAGGTGATTAGATACAGATTACAGCCACTGTCAACTCAGCTCATCTGGACAAAATGTGTGTGTGTGTGTGTGTGTGTGTGTGTGTGTGTGTGTGTGTGTCCCAAGAGGAGAACCAGTGGCATAATGTTTCTCCCTTAATGTTTCCTGTTGGTCAACACCATCTGTCACCTCTACATTGTGTGTGTGTGTGATTGTGTGTGTTACTAATTAAACCTGAGCACACTTACCGGAGGGGGGTGTGAGTGTGTGTGTGTGTGTGTGTGTGAGAGAGAGCATGTTATTGGATTTTTATTCTAATTCCAGAGTAAAAGATGAACACTAGTAGAAGAGCAAAACATCATCAATCATTGGCTCAAAATCCCCACCTGCTCTTCTCCTGATGGAGCTAATCTGGACCTGCCGTGGTCTGCTGAAGGAGAAGGTTTACTGACACCTCGTCTCCAGTCACCCTTGTGATAATCTAAGTAAACCTCCACTGGCGATGACAGTTTCTAGCCACAACAGATACAAGGGAAAAGCACAGAAGGACAAAAGGGTTAGGGTTAGGATTAGGGTTACACACGTTTACAGTAGAAATGTCCACCTTATGGGTTAGGGTTAGGGTTACACACGTTTACAGTAGAAATGTCCACCTTATGGGTTAGGGTTACACACGTTTACAGTAGAAATGTCCACCTTATGAAGACCTGCACTGTTCTAACCCATCACTAACCCTAACCAATCACTAACCCTAACCCATCATTAACCCTAACTCATCACTAGCCCTAACCCATCACTAACCCTAACCCATCACTAGCCCTAACCAATCACTAGCCCTAACCCATCACTAACCCATCACTAACCCTAACCCATCACTAACCCTAACCCATCACTAGCCCTAAGAAGACCTGCACTGTTCTCATACATCATTCATTCTTACACATAATGATAGACAGATTTATCATTTCTTCTCTACACAGAATTATAAATACAACTTAATGTTTTCTCTGAAGAGGGAATTAAGTTTCTATAATTAAGACTTTCTCTGCAAGAATGATTCACTTCTAACTTCCTGCAGGTAAGAAACACTTTGTTTTCACAGAGGAAAGGAGATGCAGAAAATGTGTCAGGAAGTAAAGAGTAAACAAAAACACACTTTAATAACAAACAAACAAACAAACAAACAAACAAACAAACAAACATGAACAGGGGAAAAAATCATGAAAAACAAGAAACACGTCACGGCTAAACAAACAGGTAACATAAATTAGGTACCTGTGACAACACGCTGCTGGAGCGCCCCCTAATGTTGTGGCAGAGAATGTCCAAGCAAAGTCCTGACAAGTCAAGTTTAAACTGACAGTCTGTGTTGGATTAAGTACCATCATTACACCCAGCTCTATAATCATTCACCATCTTCTCACACAGATATTAATATAATAGTCTTTTAGTTTTCAAATAGTCTATTATATTTTTATTACATTTGACCTCATCATCTTACATTTAACAAGCAAAAAACCTCTATATGATTTCAGTCTACATTACAGTCCTGATTTGTCCCAGGTTTTAACTCACCGTGTGTATGGAGACAGTTAAAAGTATGGGCCTGTGATATACTGTAGCATGGACAGGGGAAATGGTTTCTGGCTGTGAGGCATGTGTAATTATCTTATTTTTGAATATTCATAACAGTAATTACTGATTAAGGAAGGCCACGCCCCCATCTCTGGGAATGACACATGTTCAGTGTTTTGGGTCTTGGCAGCAGTGCAATGAATTCACTTTATCCTGTGTGTGTGTGTGTGTGTGTGTGTGTGTGTGTCTGAAGTCTTCACTCCCAAACACACACACACACATTAGTTATGTCACACAGTTTACACAGGAGTCATTACTTCACACACAGCTGGAGTTTAATTGACATCATGCATGTGGCTGATGTCAGACGGCACAAATATGCTTTTAATCACTCTTTAAATTTTTCTTTGGCTGCAACAAAAGAAGGTAAATATAACACACACACACACACACACACACACACACACACACACACACACACACACAGGCAGAGGATGATGGTTCTTATCTCATTATCCCAGCAAACAGGATTCCAGTTTAAACCAGCTCTCAGGAGGGAGGGGAGAGGGGTGTGGCTTGTTGCCATTGGTTACCATGGTGAAAGCTTATTGGCTAGGATTGAGGTAAATGGATAACAAAGCCATAAATACAGACTACAAAGAGAGCGCAGTACAGAGCGATGATCCACATTATTATCATGACATGATGCAGAAACACTAGGTCATGTGTTTATTACCTCTAGGTTGGATTATTGTAATACTTTACTGTCTGGATGTTCAGTAGGAGCAGAAACAAGCTCCAGTTAGTCCAGAACACAGCAGCTAGAGTCCTAACTAGAACCAGGAGATATGAACACATCACCTCTATCTTATCCTCACTGTATTGGCTTACAGTCAAGTTTCACACTGATTATAAAACACTATTACTGACTTATAAAGCACTTAATGTCTCACACCACAGAACCTGAGAGATCTTTAGTGTTTTATGTTCCAAGACACATATTTCGATCAAAATGCTAAAGCAGAGCTTTTTGTTACAGAGCCCCACAGTTATGGAGCAGTGATAAACATTACCAGCTACACACACACACACACACACACACACACACACACACACACACACACACACACTACGGAGCTCCCAGGGTTCCCTGCCTGTTCCTCTCAGATGTCCTACTTCAGGTCACATCACATGTCAAGTGAAAATCAAGATGCTCACAGCTTCTGATAAAGAACCACATGGAGCCTGAAGATACACTGGTTTGCTGTGGACAGAACCTCAGTTAGATCCCACAGAGATGACTGTAGACTTTTCATATAAACAGTTTCTCTATTAAGTCTCCATGAATAAACATCTGTCATGTTATAACCATATAAAGTCCTGTCTATGACCTGTCTCTCACTATATCTGTCTGTCTGTGAGTCTCTCTAAATTGTGTGTATCTCTCTCTCTCTCTCTCTCTCTCTCTCTCTCTCTCTCTCTCTCTCTCTCTCTCTAAATTGTGTGTCTCTCTCTCTCTCTCTCTCTCTAAATTGTGTCTCTCTCTCTCTCTCTCTCTCTCTAAATTGTGTGTATCTCTCTCTCTAAATTGTGTGTATCTCTCTCTCTCTCTCTCTCTCTCTCTCTCTCTCTAAATTGTGTGTATCTCTCTCTCTCTCTCTCTCTCTCTCTTGCTCTCACTCTCTCTCTAAATTGTGTGTATCTCTCTCTCTCTAAATTGTGTCTCTCTTTCTCTCTCTCTCTCTCTCTCTCTCTCTCTCTCAATTGTGTGTATCTCTCTCTCTCTCTTTCTCTAAATTGTGTGTATCTCTCTCTCTCTCTCTCTTTCTCTCTCTCTCTCTCTCTCTCTCTCTCTCTCTCTCTCTCTCTCTCCTGCTCTCACTCTCTCTCTAAATTGTGTGTATCTCTCTCTCTCTCTCTCTCTCTCTCTCTCTCTCTCTCTCTCTCTCTCTTGCTCTCACTCTCTCTCTAAATTGTGTATCTCTCTCTCTCTCTCTCTCTCTCTCTCTCTCTCTCTCTCTCTGTAAGTGTATTGTGTTGTTTTAAGCTCAGTTTGTTCTCCCATGAGATTAATTAGCCGATAATCAGACAGAACAAGGTTTCACCTACAGCACAGATAATTAATATAGCTGTTCATCACACTCTATAAAATGGGTCATGTTTTCGTGTGTGTGTGTGTGTGTACAGTATATACCTTCTTTCCTCTTATACAAATCACACACCCACATGTTCACTACTGTAGCAGATGTGTGTGTGTTCCAGCAGAACTTCCATGTTGGTAGGTTTAAGTGACCCAAAACGAACCTGGGTTAACATTTGTAAACGACTCCTTGAGTGATTCACCTGTATGTCAATCCCTCAAAGATAACAGCACTTAAAAATCAACACTGCTGAGATTTACAGTTAAAATCCCAAGAATAGGACGACTATTCACTCTATCTTTTGTTCTCTGAACACACACACACACACACACACACACACACACACACACACACACACACACACACACACACAGCAGGGCAGGATAAGCTAATCCTCAAAGGTTACAGAAGGTTACAATTCAGCTGGGTCATATGATGTGATATGGGTCAGTGTGTGTGTGTGTGTGTGTGTGTGTGTGTGTGTAAAAAAGTTGCATGCAGATGAATCACGCAAGTCTCTCAGGCTGTTTATATACAGTGTGTACTGAATCTTCTTTACTCTGTAGTGAGATAAAAATGGAAACCCCCTCCGTCAGGCACAGACTGGAGCTCTCTAGAAGAAAGTTCATGGTTTTATTAAGAAACAACAACACAGACAAATCCAAAGGGCAGCCAGACACACTGCACTGGGCAAAACTAAACAAGCAGGGGTCAGAACCCTCAGTAATGTCACACACATCACAGCAGGACTTCACCATGAACCCAAGGTGGTTTTGCCTGCATGTGAAAAGGTGTTGGGTTCATATCCCATGGAAAGGATCTGAAATGTAGGCAATGATTGTGTGTACAGTTTGACCTTCAAGATGTGGATGATGGGATTTTATGGGATTTGTCATCCAAATGATCGAGTACTGGTGGTTGAAATAAATACATGATGCAGGTGGAGGTGGAGGTGGTGCTTGGGTGACGTGTGTAGGTTTGAACCTGGGACAGCTGCTGCCACAAACAGAATGATTTTATTCCTCATGTTCAAGTAACAAGCAGCTGATACTTCAGAAGAGTTGCTGATGATTTCGTGTGTGTTCATTAGTTCAGAATGTTGTTGATGTACGCAATAACAAACGTTCCTGACATGGAGAACAGGAGCCTGAAGACCAAGGGGGCATCAGTCCATGTGGCATTATAAGTTAGTCATAGAGTTTTTATTATGTTGGCTTTGTAGAAGCCAACATTCTGATTTCTGTTATAAGCTTATTATTATTATTATTATTATTATTATTATTATTATTATTATTATTAGACAAAAAATTATTTTAAAAAATGCAGCCTATGGCGTTCGAGCCACATGCACCAAATTCGGATATGTCGTAGACCCTGGTCCGAAGTTTGTTGCTTCTATTTTTCTAAGAGATCGGAATTCCGGCATTCCCGGTACGGAAGCTCAAAGTGGCCTTTTTTCCCATAGACTTCCATTATAAACTTTTGAGGTTTATAACTCTGCAAGTTTTCGAGCGATTTACACCGAACTCGGACAGGTTCTTTAGGACCTTACTCCGGGTAGTTGACGATCGAACATCCCATAGACTTGAATGGGGAATTCCGAAAAGTCCTTTAAGCTCTCACGTGATTTTCACGTGAAAATTTAAAAATTTGCACAACATGGACATGTGACATATCAAAACACTCAGCACAATGAAGGGAACTGCCCCACGGGTATTCGGATCACGTCACGTGCTCATGTCCGCTCATCTCCAAAAGTATTGGCACCCTAGTGGTCCAGTAGCTTTCACAATCTTTCTGTCCACTCGCCTCCAAAATGCACCGGCCTTTGCGAATACTTGCACCGTCAAAGCCAACATCAAAGTTTGTCGTGACGAATTTTACAAATCTAGTTAATAATTGTACTTCTCTCTAAAGAGGATCATCCATGCTCTGTAGATTCAGTGAGGATAAGGATGAGATTTTATAGGTTCTGGTGCTTGTCTGTTACTTGTTTAGCCTAATGTAGTTAATACAGAAGAAAATCTCCCAATTCAGCCAATGGTGGTGATGAAGATGGATGAATGAACTTGTGCTTGCTTCAGTGCTCTGCAGGAATGAGGTAACAGGATCGAGGCAGTGATTCGCTCAGTGTGTTTTTACTTCAGCACTTCTAACATGAGCAGATCCCTGAGTCTTTCCCTGGATCTCGGAGTCTCAGTCCTGAAGTTCAGTGTTTGAAACACAGGTGTTTTATGTGATTAAGATTAAGATGGTTTTAACCATCAATTCCACTGAGAAGCTGAGTTTTATATGAACAATTTCTGCAGTAATTTCAGGAAAGTAACATTAAAAAAAATTCTTAGAATTTATCTACAATCTTTTATTTTTGTTTTGAACAAAGATTATCTGAGCTTCACTGAGCTTCTCTGAGTTTCTCTGAGCTTCACTGAGTTTCTCTGAGCTTCACTGAGCTTCTCTGAGTTTCTCTGAGTTTCTCTGAGTTTCTCTGAGTTTCACTAAGTTTCACTGAGTTTCACTGAGTTTCTCTGAGTTTCTCTGAGTTTCACTGAGTTTCTCTGAGCTTCTCTGAGCTCCCATGTTTCTTGTGTTCTTATTCATTGAGAAAACAAAAGAACATGGAAAAAAGAGAAAATATTCCAAGTGAGAAGTGAAAAAACAGAGACTTTAGAGACACCTGCTCTGTGTGTGTGTGTGTGTGTGTGTGTGTGTGTGTGTGTGTGTGTGTGTGTGTGTGAGAGAGAGAGAGAGAGAGAGAGAGAGAGAGAGAGAGAGAGAGAGAGAGAGAGAGAGAGAGAGAGAGAGAGCTCTGTCAGCTTTAATTTAATTCTCTTAATGAATATTTAAGAAATTTGGGGGCAAAGATGGACTATAATTTTTTACCAAGTGGCTTTAATTAGACTGTGTCCCTGTGTGTGTGTGTGTGTGTGTGTGTGTGTGTGTGTGTGTGTGTGTGTGTGTGTGTGTGTGTGTGTGTGTTTACAGATGCTGGTGTTTATAATATTTGATATCTTTGTGTGAGAGAAAGTCCATGTTTTTCTGTGCTGTCAATTAGTTGATGGAGTGTGAATAACTACACATAATGATCTGATATTTAAGCAGCATTAAAAAAAACACTGTGTTTTACACACATACACACAAATATGCCCCCCACCACACACAAGCCCCCACCACACACACAAATTTAGATAAACATGATGAACCATAATTAGCAGTTAGTGTATGTGATTAATACTAAAATAAACACAATCGTCCCACATGACCTCCAGCTCTGTGTGTATTTTATTTTATTACACACTTCAAAATGCACATTATAGTAATGCTAAAAAATAAAATAACCTGTGTGTGTGTGTGTGTGTGTGTGTGTGTGTGTGTGTGTGTGTGTGTGTGTGTGTGTTGTAATGTAGTGTTATTGCTCAGATTTATTACTCATGTGAGGTAAATTAATGAATTTGCTGTATAAAGTATAAAAGTGTCCGTTTTAAAGTGTAGACACTGAGATGCTTCTTTCACAACTGTCTCCATCAACAGGTTTAATAAAAGCACAGGTCAAGTGGAGGCTTCATTCATTTCCCTTAATGCACACACACACACACACACACACACACACACACACACACACACACACATACACACACACACACAAATTGTCACGGTCTTTCAGAAGATGGTTTTCAGGACTCCCATGGGTCCATTGCCGCTCCACTGCACTTAGTCAAAGGATATGCTTATACTTCAATACACACACACACACACACACACACACACACACACACACACACACACACACACACACACACTCCAGATGGAGGAAGACTTATTCTATTTTTATTAAATTAGATTTATTCCTATATTTATTCTCATTTCCTGGTGTTATTGTGTACCACAGATGTTGAAGGTGACACTGTTAGCTTTGTGAGGTCCTGATGTTATCATGTAGACTTTATCCAATGCTAATACATCCTATGGTGCAGAACCTGGCCTGAGGCTGAGAGTGAACATAGACATGCTAACACAGATCCCTAGTGAGGTATTTCATGTGTTATATGTGAGGGAACTGTTACCACGATCAGACTTCAGCTGGTGATAATAAAGTTCAGTCTGATGTGGGACATGAACTGCTTTACAGACTGGAATTTAATGCAAATAGGACCAACATTAACAAAGTCTTTCTTCATTTAATGTTGGATGAGTTTTTGTTGCTCACTAGCCACATATTTAACCCAGTGGTTGTCAGGTTTGTACTCACTAACACTAACCCCAACAGGAAGCCCAGTGGTTGTCAGGTTTGTACTCACTAACTCTAACCCCAACAGGAAGCCCAGTGGTTGTCAGGTTTGTACTCACTAACACTAACACTAACACGAACAGGAAGCCCAGTGTTTGTCAGGTTTGTACTCACTAACACTAACCCCAACAGGAAGCCCAGTGGTTGTCAGGTTTGTACTCACTAACACTAACCCCAACAGGAAGCCCAGTGGTTGTCAGGTTTGTACTCACTAACACTAGCACTAACCCCAACAGGAAGCCCAGTGGTTGTCAGGTTTGTACTCACTAACACTAACTCTAACCCCAACAGGAAGCCCAGTGGTTGTTAGGTTTGTACTCACTAACACTAACACTAACACTAACCCCAACAGGAAGCCCAGTGGTTGTTAGGTTTGTACTCACTAACACTAACACTAACACTAACCCCAACAGGAAGCCCAGTGGTTGTTAGGTTTGTACTCACTAACCCTAACCTCACTACTTACAGTACAGACAGATTGCTTGTGGTCTATCCCTCATGATTCTCAGCAGAATCTCCTATTGTCACTGTTAAGTGCTATTTTAATGTTAGAATATCCTCAACATTATGAAGATCACTGAGGAAAGTAAGCAGGTACCTCCATTCTTCAAAAGACAAGTTGATGGCTAGCAGCTTTTCTGCTTTCACATGAAGTTGGTTATAGAGAGATTGTATGTAAAAGTGATCTTGGGAATATTTGCAAATTTATCAGGACATTATTCAAGATGACCATCTATTTATGCCTTTGTGTGGTCAGTGATGTGAGAGCACTAATGTCCAGATGATCTCTAGTCAGTTTATAAACCACAAGCTCTTCTACTAACCATGAAAGCCAACCTGCAGGAGGTAAAGTGACCAGATACTGTGACACCTAAGATACATACAGTATGAAGCTACAAAGCTCTGCATTCAGTTAACAACCAGCAGATGTACATCCTGCAACGGCTAAACTTACCAAAGACAATAATGGTGAACTAATTTCTTTTTCTCTCTCTCTGATAGAGTGAAAATTGTTCTGTTGTATTATTACACAAATGCCCTGAGGCTCCACCTCTGTCTCTTTACACATTTAGCTTCTCAATTAAACTTCTGTGCGTGCCCGCCAACGATAACATCACCAAAGGAGTGAGTATATAGGGAGAAAGAGACAGTACGAAGTACAGAGCCTTGTGGGACACCAGTGGGAGGACTGTGTGGAGCACATATTGATCCCCCCCACATCATCTGACATTAACAACCTTCCATGTAGGAAGCAAACCATTCCCATGATCCCTGAATTCCAAGACTCCTGCTGGACAAGAGTCGCAGGACGAGGATGAAGCAGATGGAGCCGAGGGATTTGTAGGAAAGAAAAAAAGACGTAGAGCTCATAAGGATCCTGTACAAAAGATTCAAGCATTTCCTTGTAAAAGGCAGTTTGCCAGAAGTCACAGCAGAGGATAACTTGTACAGGAGTATACAGTAAGACGTGAGATGTGTCAAGTTTCTCCCATTTTTTCTCCAATCATCTTAATTCTCCCCATTTGCAGCACAATGCATCTGACAGACTAGGAGCAGGACAAGTCTTTCTGGCTTTAGTAGATATAGGGCATAGGAGGTTTGGATGTGTTTCTAAGGGTTGGAAGGAAAATGTCAGGCAGGAAGAGATCAAAGAGTGCATAAAGCTACAGAGGAATGGAACATAGAGTGGAGGACATAGAGCAGAGGTTTATGAGTTATAGGTAGGATAGGGAGAGTGATAGTGAAGGACACCAGGTGATTATTGGAGGTGTGTGTCAGGATCTAGCCCAAACTTTTGCCATGTGTCTTTTGTTTAGGTTTTGTGTTCATGTCTCTGCCACGCCCTTGTCTTTTCCTTCCCACCTCAGCACATCTGTCCTTTATGTGTTTAATTGTCTTCAGCATTTAGCCGAGTTTCGGTTCCTGCCCCGGATCCAGGACCAGACTGTTCCACCACCCCTTGCCTGTTACATGTGGTGAGTGAGTGAAAACATATGCAGAGACATAGAGCAGCCAGTGTGGTGGGGTTCTGCTGAGACATCCATATATAAGTTAATGATATGTGTCATTATGTGCTAAAGCTAAGCAGTTTTTCTTTCATTCTGAGGAAGAGTACGGGAGAGTATATATAATAGAGAACACCCCCCCCCACACACACACACACATACACACAGGAAATGTAATGTGTTGAAATGGTAATGGAGGTGATAATGGAGATCAGATGGAGGGGTGGAGATTAGATTCAGTAATGGCTGCAGGCAAATATTCACAATACACCCATTCCCTTACACACACTCCATCATTGCACTAATGTACTGAGCAACTGCAGAGTGTTTGTCTGTGTGTGTTGGAGGGTAGAACGTCAGAGCCGTTTCCTCTTGGTATGAAAGAAGACGTCCACACTGTGTGGGATTGTGTTGTCACACTGAATTGTAAAAAGTAAAGATATATAACAGGGTGGTGTAACAAAGTTACTGTCAAATCTGCCAAATGTTCTAGTAATATTTAATGTTGTATAATGTTGGTGAAGTCTCTTAAAAATAATTAAGACAAAAATTACATCCCTTTATCTTGCCCTCTCCCCTGACTGAATTCACTTGGTTTCGGTTTCTGGAGCTCGCTCTGTGATTTCCACCGACCCCTAAGAAAGTGTGCTGCTTTCCGCATCAGGCAGAATGTACTGTGGGCACAGAGGAGCTTTCCTGGTGCTCGATGAGCTCCTCAAGGTGGTAATGTGCACTGTTTTTAAATTATATTTATATTGGAAGTCTGTTCTAAGACCTCCATGCCGAGGTATCGAGGTCTTGGGGTAATCTCTTTTGGATGCGTCTTTTTTCCCCTCGCCATGTCTAACTTTTTAGCCATTATATTGCTTATAGGCTTATAACTACCTGGTGTAGAGCCAACAACCTGTCTCTGAATGTAGATAAAACTAGAGATGGTTGTTGACTTCAGGAGAGCACAGAGCGACCACTCTCTGCTGAACATCAACGGATCATCTCTAGAGATCGTCAAGAGCACCAATTTTCTTGATGTTCATCAAGTGGAGAGCTTCACCTGGTCACTCAACACCAGCTCCATCACCAAGAAAGCCCAGCAGCATCCTTAATTCTTACGAAGCCTGAGGAAAGCCCATCTCCCTCCCCCATCCTGACCATGTTCTACAGATGGATCACTGAGCATCCTGAGCAGCTGCATCACTGTCTGGTTTGGGAACTGTACGATCTCGGATCACAAGACCCTGCAGCAGATAGTGAGGACAGCTGAGAAGATGATTGAAGTCTCTTTTACATCTGTCATGGACACACACCACATGCTGCATCCACAAATTGTGCATCTTGTTTGTCTTGTCCTGCACCTCACGAGCTATCTCTCTCCTTCATGGCCTTGTGGTTAAGGTCTATATGGCAGAAGGCCAAGCAGGTGCGGCCCAGCACACCATGGCAATTTTGCGGGCCTTCCAGGCTGGCCTGCTAAAAAAACTTGACTGTGTTGAGGGATTGGACTCTCAGACAGTAGTTGAACTCCGCCGAGCCACTGATATCATGCTTCGTGCCACAAAGCAGATGGCCTGCTCCATAGGCAGTTCAGTATCTGCACTGGTTGCCATGGAGAGGCACCCGTGTCTCAATTTAACAGAAATAAAAGATAAAGATAAGTCCTTTCTCCTGGACACCCTGATTTTGCCTTAGGGCTTGTTCAGCAATGCAGTGAGTATTGGTGACGTGCCGGTCATCTGTATTCAGGGATTTATCCCTCACCACACCGAGCACCCAAGGCCATCTTTCAGCCACACCCAACCCCCTCCTCACTCACTCAGAGCATTGAAAAGGGCGAGTGTGGCAGCCTGAGCCCCCATCTAAAACTAGGGAGGCCAGTCAGCATGCCCAGGACCAGAATATTCAGGCGAGAGGAGACCTTAGGTCCGAGAGCTGGGGTTCTTAGGAGCGTTCTTTTCATGAAAGCTTACCCTACGTCCTGCCCCGTCACTTCTGGCACTTGTGGAGTCTGCGCTGCTTCAGGACGATCATTGGCAAAAACCAGGCATCATTCCAACCAAGAGGAACTTCTCTTGCTCCTGATGAAAGGGGCCATAGAACATGTTCCCTTTGGCTCCTACAGCCAATACTTTGTTGCTCCCAAGAAAGATGGGGGAGCTGCTTCCGATTTTAGACCTGCATGCTCTGAACTGTACACAGCAGACTTACAAGTTAAAAATGCTCATGCTCAAGGCCTGTTAGGACGGGACGGTGTCCATCCCACTCAGGAAGGTGTCCATCCCACTCAGGAAGGTGTCCATCCCACTCAGGAAGGTGTCCATCCCACTCAGGAAGGTGTTCATCCAACTCAGGAAGGTGTCCATCCCACTCAGGAAGGTGTTCATCCCACTCAGGAAGGTGCTGCTCTCATTGCTTGCAGTAGAGCACATAGTTAATAACAGGCCTAGTGGCAATCCAGAGCCAGGGCCAGGGAGCAGACAAGCAGTCTAATGTGACCGTTACCCAGAGTTCACAATATAGAGACTGTGTCTGTAAAAAAATACTATAAATACTCAGAAAATTTCTTTAGTGACCTTATTAGTATAAAATTAGGTGATAGTGAATGTGTAGCCAGCACTTAGATCTGAAGTTAGGACTGTTAAATATAAGATCTCTTGTATCTATAAGCTCTTATAGCTAATGAAATGATTACAGATCAGAAGGTTAATGTTCTGTGTTTAACAGACACATGGATCAACCCAAACCAGTTTGTCACATTAAACAAAGCTTATCGGCCCAGTAAATATATAAATTATAAATTAACATATAAATATATAATAATAATAATAATAATAATAATAATAATAATAATAATAATAATAATAAGAAGAAGAAGAAGAAGAAGAAGAAAAATAAGGATAAAAATAAATTAATTAATATATACAATTAAAATTTAAATAAATTTAAAAAAGGGTGACACTCTACAGTAAACTGTGGGGCTCTGTGAGAAAAAGTTCTGCCCCCTGCTGGAGACTTTAGTACTTGAGGTACTACCAAATATCCTGCACCATTAGATCGATGTAGGTGTGATGGATCATAAAGAACCTAAAGATCTCTCAGGTTCTGTGGTGTGAGACCATTAAAGTGACGTGACATACGGCTAAGTACAGTGACTCAGAATTTGTTTTCTGCATTTGACCCATCCGAAGTGCACACACACACACACACACACACACACACACACACACACACACACACACAGCAGTGAACACACACACACACACACACACACACACACACACACACACACACACACACACACACACACAGCAGTGAACACACACACACACACACACATACACACAGCAGTGAACACACACAGCAGTGAACACACACACACACACACACACACACACACACACACACACACACACCGTGAACACACACCCAGAGCAGACATTTATGCTGCGGCGCCCGGGGAGCAGTTGGGGGGTTCGGTGCCTTGCTCAAGGGCACCTCAGTCGTGGCCGGCCCGAGACTCGAACCCACAACCTTAGGATTACGAGTCAGACTCTCTAACCATTAGGCCACGACTTGCCCCATTAAGTGTTTTATAGGTTAATAATAGTGTTTTATAATGAATGTGAAACTTGACTGTAAGCCAATACAGTGAGGATAAGATAGAGGTGATGTGTTCATATCTCCTGGTTCTAGTTAGGACTCTAGCTGCTGTGTTCTGGACTAACTGGAGCTTGTTTCTGCTCCTACTGAACATCCAGACAGTAAAGTATTACAATAATCCAACCTAGAGGTAATAAACACATGACCTAGTGTTTCTGCATCATGTCATGACATGTCATGTCATGATCTTAGTAATATTACTGAGATGAAAGAATTTTAGGGAGCACCGATTTGATATTTGCATGATTAAAATCCCCGGCGATGATAAACAGTCCATCAGGGTGAACATTCTGCAGATCGCTAAAAGCTCCATAGAGTTCACATAGCGCCTCTTTAGCATTAGCGCCTCTTTAGCATTAGTGCCTCTTTAGCATTAGCGCCTCTTTAGCATTAGCGCCTCTTTAGCATTAGCGCCTCTTTAGCATTAGCGCCGGGGGAATGTAAACGCCAACAATGAAAACCGTGGTGAATTCCTGTGGTAAATAAAATGGCCTGCAATCTAACAGTCACAAACTGACAATGAACAGAAACTAGAAACAAGCACAGAGTTCTAACACCATTCTGTGTTGATGTAAACACACACACACACCACCACGAGTCTCAGTGTTGATGTAAACACAAACACACACCACCACGAGCCTCAGTGTTGATATAAACACACACACACACACACACACACACACACACACACACACACACACACCACCACCACGAGTCTCAGTGTTGATGTAAACACACACACACACCACCACGAGCCTCAGTGTTGATGTAAACACACACACACCACCACGAGCCTCAGTGTTGATGTAAACACACACACACACACACACACACACCACCACCACGAGCCTCAGTGTTGATGTAAACACACACACACAACCACCACGAGTCTCAGTGTTGATGTAAACACACACACACACACACACACACACACACACACACCACCACGAGTCTCAGTGTTGATGTAAACACACACACACACACACACACACACACACACACACACACACACACACACACACACACCACCACGAGCCTCAGTGTTGATGTAAACACACACACCACGAGTCTCAGTGTTGATGTAAACACACACACACACACACACACACACCACCACGAGTCTCAGTGTTGATGTAAACACACACACACACACACCACCACCACCACGAGTCTCAGTGTTGATGTAAACACACACACACACACACCACCACCACCACGAGTCTCAGTGTTGATGTAAACACACACACACACACACCACCACCACCACGAGTCTCAGTGTTGATGTAAACACACACACACACACACACACACACACACACACACATACACACACACCACCACGAGTCTCAGTGTTGATGTAAACACACACACACACACACACACACACACACCACCACGAGCCTCAGTGTTGATGTAAACACACACACACACACACACACACACACACACACACACACACACACACACACACACACACACACCACCATGAGTCTTACTGCACAGAGCTGCATTTCTGTCGGCTCTAAATGAAGCTGCATGGTGCCGTCTGGAACTCTGTCGCTGAGCCACGTCTCTGTGAAAATAAAGATTAAAATAAAGAGCAGTTTCTCTCGAGTACCGGAGGCCTGGTCTCTCTGCAGCAAGCCGAAGTCGCAAAGCCTTTTCCACCAGAAAGACCCGGGTGCTGGTTCAGAGCTGGTGCTGATGCTGGTTCAGAGTTGGTTCCACTGGTGAACCTTCTAAGAACCGGTTTGCCTTTCCATCAGTTAGAGAGCGTCACAGAGCCGAGTGTGACGTCACTGTATACGTGTCACGTTACACAGCGACGTTAGCGCAGCAGCGACAAACACAAACACAACAACAACAATGGTGGATGTTACTTTACTGTTAATGCTCATGCCAATGTAGGTTCACAAAGCCATGAGCATTAACAGTAAAGTTCAGAGCCGGTGCTTTGGCGGTCGAAACAGAAAGAACTGGTTCTAAATTAGGCTCCGAACCTGCACTCGAACTGCCTCGTGGTAAAGGGGCATGAGTAGTAGAGGCCATTACTCAGGCCCATGACGGGCGCAGTGTTGCCTCGCCTCTTGGCATCAGTGCTCACTCCACTAGGGGTTTTGCCTCATATATGGACTTGCTGGCACATAATCGCTTCATCACGTATCCTTCCTGAGCCAATAAATTGCTGTGTGTGCAAACAAGGCTTCAGACACAAACTTCCTCAAAGAAGAGTTCCCATAGTGTCAGCGCACACACACATCATACACACACACACACACACACACACACACATCATACACATACACACACACACATCATACACACACATCATACACATACACACACACACACACATCATACACACACACACACACATCATCATACACACACACACACATCATACACACACACACACACACACACACACATCATACACACACATCATACACACACACATCATACACACACACACACATCATACACACACACACACATCATACACACACACACACATCATACACACACACACACACACACCATACACACACATCATACACACACACACACATCATACACACACACACATCATACACACACACACATCATACACACACACATCATACACACACACACGAGACTCCGTCACCATATCATACACACACACACACACACACACACACACACACACACACGAGACTCCTTCACCATATCATACACACACACACACACACACACACACATCATACACACACACACCATACACACACCACACACACACACACACACACACACACACACACACACACCATACACACACATCATACACACACACACACACACACACCATACACACACACACACACACACACACACACACACACACACATCATACACACACATCATACACACACACACAAGACTCCTTCACCATATCATACACCCACACACACATCATACACACACGAGACTCCTTCACCATATCATACACACACACACACACACACACACACACACACACACACACACACACACACGAGACTCCTTCACCATATCATACACACATACACAAACAGTATTGTTATTTAAAGGAGTGATATTTAATTCAGGTGTGTTTATGCCTTCTTTATATTTCCTTTTTGATGTATAATTGTCTGTATGTGTGTGTGAGAGAAAGAGAGAGAGAGACAGAGAGAAAGAAAGAAAGAAAGAAAGAAAGAAAGAAAGAAAGAAAGAAAGAAAGAAAGAAAGAAAGAATCTGTCTCCGTCACTGTTCTAAATGAGAAAAACAGCAACACACACCTCTAACTCTATTACTTTTATTACTGATATTTATCATCAGACAGGGACTGTGTGTGTGTGTGTGTTTGTGTGTGTGTGTGTGTGTGTGTGAAGAAGATGTCTCTCACCACAACTGTTGTATCTGAAACACAGGGAAACACACATCTGCTGAGATGAAGTGGAGATGAGAGGAAGTGAAGTGTTTTAATCTGATCAGAGAGACAACAAAGAAAAGACACAATTCAATATGTTTCCAACAGAAACAGTGGACAGGGATAAAGAGGAGAAAACAGCATGAACAGAGATGATGGAGACAAAAAGAGAGGATGAAGGAAAGAGATAAATAAGATAGAAATACAACAAAATGTACAAAATATAATGAAGAAATTTGACAACTAATGAAAATGAAGGACAAAGAAGACGTGTGTAATGTAGGAGACATGAAGCACAGAAATCTTCGGCTTTACAGAAGTATGGATGCCATTGTTGTCCTCACTGAACAGGAGCGGTGAAGTTAAATGGAGGACGTTACTTAACACCCAGTGTATATTGTCTAGATGTGGAAGTCAATACTGAAACTTATGTCTTACTACAACTCCATTAACACCAAGCAGCCTACAGACATCACACACACACACACACACACACACACACACACACACACACACACACACACACACACGTGAACTTATTACTAACCCCAAACATCTGGACTCTTAATCCACTCAATGACATTAACATCCTCATGCCTACAGACAGACAAAAGCTGAAGCAGGAGCTCAGGATGAGATGGAGATCTGCAGGACGCTCAGGATGAGATGGAGATCTGCAGGACCCTCAGGATGAGATGGAGATCTGCAGGACCCTCAGGATGAGATGGAGATCTGCAGGACCCTCAGGATGAGATGGAGATCTGCAGGACGCTCAGGATGAGATGGAAGATCTGCAGGACCCTCAGGATGAGATGGAGATCTGCAGGACGCTCAGGATGAGATGGAGATCTGCAGGACGCTCAGGATGAGATGGAGATCTGCAGGACGCTCAGGATGAGATGGAGATCTGCAGGACGCTCAGGATGAGATGGAGATCTGCAGGACGCTCAGGATGAGATGGAGATCTGCAGGACGCTCAGGATGAGATGGAGATCTGCAGGACCCTCAGGATGAGATGGAAGATCTGCAGGACGCTCAGGATGAGATGGAGATCTGCAGGACGCTCAGGATGAGATGGAGATCTGCAGGACGCTCAGGATGAGATGGAGATCTGCAGGACGCTCAGGATGAGATGGAGATCTGCAGGACCCTCAGGATGAGATGGAGATCTGCAGGACGCTCAGGATGAGATGGAGATCTGCAGGACGCTCAGGATGAGATGGAGATCTGCAGGACCCTCAGGATGCTCTAGCACAGCTCCAAAGACATCATAGTTACAAAAGCAGTTGTAAGCAGAAAGCAGGATTTGTAAAAATAAATAATTAAAAAAATTAAATATAATTATTTTACAATAAAAATATAATTTAATGTTCCAGACACAAAGATTACAGAAAATCTCTCTCTCTCTCTCTCTCTCTCTCTCTCTCTCTCTCTATTTATTTAAGTCTTCTTTCTCTTCCGTCTTTTCTCTGTGATCTGTTTTGAACACGTTGCGGATTCAGAGATCCTGAAGATGTAGCTTCAGCTGAGCTTTTAACTCTGAACGTGATGGAGTCAAAGAAAGTTATCCATTTACACACACACACACACACACACACACACACACACACACACACACACACACAATGACTAAGACAGATGTGTTGTGTATGTGTGCACTGAGCTGACTCCAGTTGCTCCGACAGTCAGTCAATCAAATGCTGATGATATTAAATCAGAATGCAGACAGATCGATTCGTTATTCTCCTCACTCTCAAATTCCTCCACCCAAATAAACGAGCATGTCTTACTGCTGAATGGTATATTTATCCTCCCACGTCTGTGTGTGTGTGTGTGTGTGTGTGTGTGTGTGTGTGTGTGTGTGTGTGTGTGTGTGTGTCCCATCTCACTCTCATGGACTCATTTCTCTATGAAAATGATGTTAGCGTCCTGCTGGAGCTGGATAATGATGCGAGAGGAATCGGGGTGAAAAATGACAAGAACTGAAAATTCTGAAGTTCCATCAAAACCTCCACACATGAAATGCATCCTCTTCATCATGATACACTTGCACACGCGCACACACACACACACACACACACACACACACACAGAATACAAACACACTTACACACAGTATACAAATACACACACACACACACACACAAACTAATACACACAAACAAACACACACAATGGACACAACACAAACACCCACAAATATACATACACACTATAGACACAACACAAACACCCACAAATATACATACACACTATGGACACAACACAAACACACAAATATACATACACACTATAGACACAACACAAACACACACACATATACATACACACTATAGACACAACACAAACACCCACAAATATACATACACACTATAGACACAACACAAACACACACACATACACATACACACTATAGACACAACACAAACACACACACATATACATACACACTATAGACACAACACAAACACACACAAATACACAAACACACAATGGACACAGCAGATAAAACAGATGGAAACAGTGAACCCTAGGAGTCGGTTTACAAACGTAATGAACCACACAAGGAGTCATTTGCACATGTAAATGAATCATTGGTGCAGTTAGTTTCCTTCTCCAGCTTGGTTCCTGAGTGCAGCATGTTACAGAAGAACAGCTGCAGGTTTCTTACAGAGCTGAACATACACATGCTATTCAAATAAAACAATCATCACTTTATATAGAGTGCAGAAAGGGAATGTGCAGAACAGCTAGTGGAGGTCTTCAATGACATCTTCAGCTGTTCTCTGAGCAGCACCATTGTTCCCATGTGCCTCAAGACAACCACCATTGTTCCCATGTGCCTCCAGACAACCACCATTGTTCCCATGTGCCTCCAGACAACCACCATTGTTCCTATGTGCCTCCAGACAACCACCATTGTTCCTTTGTGCCTCCAGACAACCACCATTGTTCCTATGTGCCTCCAGACAACCACCATTGTTCCCATGTGCCTCCAGACAACCACCATTGTTCCTTTGTGCCTCCAGACAACCACCATTGTTCCTATGTGCCTCCAGACAACCACCATTGTTCCTATGTGCCTCAAGACAACCACCATTGTTCCTATGTGCCTCCAGACAACCACCATTGTTCCTATGTGCCTCAAGACAACCACCATTGTTCCTATGTGCCTCCAGACAACCACCATTGTTCCTTTGTGCCTCAAGACAACCACCATTGTTCCCATGGGCCTCCAGACAACCACCATTGTTCCCATGTGCCTCAAGACAACCACCATTGTTCCTTTGTGCCTCAAGACAACCACCATTGTTCCTATGTGCCTCCAGACAACCACCATTGTTCCTATGTGCCTCCAGACAACCACCATTGTTCCTTTGTGCCTCCAGACAACCACCATTGTTTCCATGTGCCTCAAGACAACCACCATTGTTCCCATGTGCCTCCAGACAACCACCATTGTTCCCATGTGCCTCCAGACAACCACCATTGTTCCTTTGTGCCTCCAGACAACCACCATTGTTCCTATGTGCCTCCAGACAACCACCATTGTTCCTATGTGCCTCCAGACAACCACCATTGTTCCTTTGTGCCTCCAGACAACCACCATTGTTCCTATGTGCCTCAAGACAACCACCATTGTTCCTATGTGCCTCCAGACAACCACCATTGTTCCTATGTGCCTCAAGACAACCACCATTGTTCCTATGTGCCTCCAGACAACCACCATTGTTCCTATGTGCCTCCAGACAACCACCATTGTTCCTTTGTGCCTCAAGACAACCACCATTGTTCCTATGTGCCTCAAGACAACCACCATTGTTCCTATGTGCCTCCAGACAACCACCATTGTTCCTATGTGCCTCCAGACAACCACCATTCCGTCGCACTCACACCCAATGTAATGAAGTGCTTCGAGATCTGGTGTAGAGCCAACAAGAAGCCTCTGAACTAAAGAGATAGTTGTTGACTTCAGGAGAAGACAGAGTGACCGATCTCCACTGAACATCGACGGATCATCTGTAGGGATTGTCAAACTTCTCCTGGTCACTCAACACCAGCTCCATCACCAACAAAGCCCAGCAGCGTCTCTACTTCTGATGAAGGCTGATAAAGGCACATCCCCCCCCCCCCCCCCGACCATGTTCTACAGAGGGACCACTGAGATCATCCTGAGCAGCTGCATCACTGTCTGGTTTGGGTACTGTACGATCTCAGATCACAAGACCTGCAGTGGAGAGTGAGGACATCTGAGAAGATCACTCTTCAACCCCCCCCCCCCCACCCACACACACACACTTCACCACACTAACATACAGGTGCTGTTGACATAGTACACAGAGGTGTGTATATTAGCAGGAGGTTTTTAAACACAGTTAACAGACAATTTAGAAATTTCATCTGGTTTTGACAAACTGGGTATCAGCAAAACAAAGGGAACTTGTAAAGAAAAAAGATTAGACCAAGGTGAAGGTGAGATGTCTCTAACCTGTTAACCTTTAAGTACTTCTGTACATCGCTCTGGATAAGGGCTGTAAATGTAATCGGATGCAGACAACAGTGTCTAATGTATAGTGAGGACAGTGTCTAATGTACTAGTGAGGACAGTGTCTAATGTATAGTGAGGACAAGGTCTAATGTATAGTGAGGACAGTGTCTAATGTATTAGTGGGGAAAGTGTCTAATGTATAGTGAGGACAGTGTCTAATGTATAGTGAGGACAGTGTCTAATGTGCTAGTGAGGACAGTGTCTAATGTATAGTGAGGACAGTGTCTAATCTACTAGTGAGGACAGTGTGTAATGTATTAGTGACGACAGTGTCTAATGTATAGTGAGGACAGTGTCTAATGTATAGTGAGGACAGTGTCTAATGTATTAGTGGGGAAAGTGTCTAATGTATAGTGAGGACAGTGTCTAATGTATAGTGAGGACAGTGTCAAATGTACTAGTGGGGACAGTGTCTAATGTATTAGTGAGGACAGTGTCTAATGTATAGTGAGGACAGTGTCTAATGTACTAGTGAGGACAGTGTCTAATGTATAGTGAGGACAAGGTCTAATGTATAGTGAGGACAGTGTCTAATGTATAGTGAGGACAGTGTCTAATGTATAGTGAGGACAGTGTCTAATGTGCTAGTGAGGACAGTGTCTAATGTATAGTGAGGACAGTGTCTAATCTACTAGTGAGGACAGTGTGTAATGTATTAGTGATGACAGTGTCTAATGTATAGTGAGGACAGTGTCTAATGTATAGTGAGGACAGTGTCTAATGTATTAGTGGGGAAAGTGTCTAATGTATAGTGAGGACAGTGTCTAATGTATAGTGAGGACAGTGTCAAATGTACTAGTGGGGACAGTGTCTAATGTATTAGTGAGGACAGTGTCTAATGTATAGTGAGGACAGTGTCTAATGTACTAGTGAGGACAGTGTCTAATGTATAGTGAGGACAGTGTCTAATGTCCTAGTGAGGACAGTGTCAAATGTACTAGTGAGGACAGTGTCTAATGTACTAGTGGGGAAAGTGTCTAATGTACTAGTGAGGACAGTGTCTAATGTATAGTGAGGACAGTGTCTAATGTCCTAGTGAGGACAGTGTCTAATGTGCTAGTGAGGACAGTGTCTAATGTGCTAGTGGGGAAAGTGTCTAATGTACTAGAGAGGACAGTGTCGAATGTACTAGTGAGGACAGTGTCTAATGTACTAGTGAGGACAGTGTCTAATGTACTAGTGAGGACAGTGTCTAATGTACTAGTGAGGACAGTGTCTAATGTATAGTGAGGACAGTGTCTAATGTACTAGTGAGGACAGTGTCTAATGTACTAGTGAGTACAGTGTCTAATGTATAGTGAGGACAGTGTCTAATGTATTAGTGGGGAAAGTGTCTAATGTATAGTGAGGACAGTGTCTAATGTACTAGTGAGGACAGTGTCTAATGTACTAGTGGGGACAGTGTCTAATGTACTAGGGGGGACAGTGTCTAATGTACTAGTGGGGAAAGTGTCTAATGTATAGTGAGGACAGTGTCTAATGTACTAGTGATGACAGTGTCTAATGTACTAGTGAGGACAGTGTCTAATGTATAGTGAGTACAGTGTGTAATGTACTAGTGAGGACAGTGTCTAATGTATAGTGAGGACAGTGTCTAATGTACTAGTGGGGAAAGTGTCTAATGTATAGTGAGGACAGTGTCTAATGTATAGTGAGGACAGTGTCTAATGTACCAGTGAGGACAGTGTCTAATGTACTAGTGAGTACAGTGTCTAATGTATAGTGAGGACAGTGTCTAATGTATTAGTGGGGAAAGTGTCTAATGTACTAGTGAGGACATTGTCTAATGTACTAGTGAGGACAGTGTCTAATGTATTAGTGAGGACAGTGTCTAATGTATAGTGAGGACAGTGTCTAATGTACTAGTGAGGACAGTGTCTAATGTACTAGTGGGGACAGTGTCTAATGTACTAGTGGGGAAAGTGTCTAATGTATAGTGAGGACAGTGTCTAATGTATAGTGAGGACAGTGTCTAATGTATAGTGAGGACAGTGTCTAATGTACTAGTGAGGGCAGTGTCTAATGTATAGTGAGGACAGTGTCTAATGTCATAGTGAGGACAGTGTCAAATGTACTAGTGAGGACAGTGTCTAATGTACTAGTGGGGAAAGTGTCTAATGTACTAGTGAGGACAGTGTCTAATGTATAGTGAGGACAGTGTCTAATGTATTAGTGAGGACAGTGTCTAATGTGCTAGTGAGGACAGTGTCTAATGTGCTAGTGGGGAAAGTGTCTAATGTACTAGAGAGGACAGTGTCGAATGTACTAGTGAGGACAGTGTCTAATGTACTAGTGAGGACAGTGTCTAATTTACTAGTGAGGACAGTGTCTAATGTACTAGTGAGGACAGTGTCTAATGTGCTAGTGAGGACAGTGTCTAATGTATAGTGAGGACAGTGTCTAATGTACTAGTGAGGACAGTGTCTAATGTACTAGTGAGGACAGTGTCTAATGTACTAGTGGGGAAAGTGTCTAATGTATAGTGAGGACAGTGTCTAATGTACTAGTGATGACAGTGTCTAATGTACTAGTGGGGAAAGTGTCTAATGTATAGTGAGGACAGTGTCTAATGTACTAGTGAGGACAGTGTCTAATGTATAGTGAGGACAGTGTCTAATGTACTAGTGGGGAAAGTGTCTAATGTATAGTGAGGACAGTGTCTAATGTACTAGTGAGGACAGTGTCTAATGTACTAGTGAGTACAGTGTCTAATGTATAGTGAGGACAGTGTCTAATGTATTAGTGAGGACAGTGTCTAATGTACTAGTGAGGACAGTGTCTAATGTACTAGTGGGGACAGTGTCTAATGTACTAGTGGGGAAAGTGTCTAATGTATAGTGAGGACAGTGTCTAATGTACTAGTGAGGACACTGTACCTGTTAATATACCTGTTAATATACCTGTTTCTATATTGTACCTGTTTCTATACCCGTTTCTATACTGTCCCTGTTTATATACCTGTTTCTATACTGTCCCTGTTTATATACCTGTTTCTATACTGTCCCTGTTTATATACCTGTTTCTATACTGTCCCTGTTTATATACCTGTTTCTATACTGTACCTGTTTATATACTGTCTCTGTTTATATACTGTACCTGTTTATATACTGTCCCTGTTTATATACCTGTTTCTATACTGTACCCGTTTCTATACCCGTTTCTATACCTGTTTCTATACTGTCCCTGTTTCTATACCCGTTTCTATACTGTACCCGTTTATATACTGTACCTGTTTCTATACTGTACCTGTTTATATACTGTACCCGTTTATATACTGTACCTGTTTCTATACTGTCCCTGTTTATATACCTGTTTCTATACTGTCCCTGTTTCTATACCTGTTTCTATACTGTACCCGTTTATATACTGTACCTGTTTCTATACCTGTTTCTATACTGTACCCGTTTCTATACTGTACCCGTTTCTATACTGTACCCGTTTCTATACCCGTTTCTATACTGTACCTGTTTCTATACTGTACCTGTTTCTATACCTGTTTCTATACTGTACCCGTTTCTATACTGTACCCGTTTCTATACCCGTTTCTATACTGTACCTGTTTCTATACTGTACCTGTTTCTATACCTGTTTCTATACTGTCCCTGTTTCTATACTGTACCTGTTTATGTACCTGTTTCTATATTGTACCTGTTTCTATATTATACC
This sequence comes from Tachysurus fulvidraco, assembly GCF_022655615.1. Classification (NCBI taxonomy): domain Eukaryota; kingdom Metazoa; phylum Chordata; class Actinopteri; order Siluriformes; family Bagridae; genus Tachysurus; species Tachysurus fulvidraco. Next base: position 27,592,290 of record NC_062530.1, read on the forward strand.
TGTTTATATACTGTCCCTGTTTATATACCCGTTTCTATACTGTACCTGTTTCTATACTGTACCTGTTTCTATACCTGTTTCTATACTGTACCCGTTTCTATACTGTACCCGTTTCTATACCCGTTTCTATACTGTCCCTGTTTCTATACTGTACCTGTTTATGTACCTGTTTCTATATTGTACCTGTTTCTATATTATACCTGTTTATATACTGTCCCTGTTTATATACCCGTTTCTATACTGTACCTGTTTCTATACTGTACCTGTTTCTATACCTGTTTCTATACTGTCCCTGTTTCTATACTGTACCTGTTTATGTACCTGTTTCTATATTGTACCTGTTTCTATATTATACCTGTTTATATACTGTCCCTGTTTATATACCCGTTTCTATACTGTACCTGTTTCTATACTGTACCTGTTTCTATACCTGTTTCTATACTGTACCCGTTTCTATACTGTACCCGTTTCTATACCCGTTTCTATACTGTACCTGTTTCTATACTGTACCTGTTTCTATACCTGTTTCTATACTGTCCCTGTTTCTATACTGTACCTGTTTATGTACCTGTTTCTATATTGTACCTGTTTCTATATTATACCTGTTTATATACTGTCCCTGTTTATATACCCGTTTCTATACCTGTTTCTATACTGTACCCGTTTCTATACCTGTTTCTATACTGTACCCGTTTCTATACTGTACCCGTTTCTATACCTGTTTCTATACTGTACCCGTTTCTATACTGTACCCGTTTCTATACCTGTTTCTATACTGTACCCGTTTTTATACTGTACCCGTTTCTATACCCGTTTCTATACTGTACCTGTTTCTATACTGTACCCGTTTCTATACCTGTTTCTATACTGTACCTGTTTCTATACCCGTTTCTATACTGTACCCGTTTCTATACCCGTTTCTATACTGTACCCGTTTCTATACTGTACCCGTTTCTATACTGTACCCGTTTCTATACTGTCCCTGTTTATATACTGTCCCTGTTTATGTACCTGTTTATATACTAAATAAAGGTCATATTTAAACCACTGTTTCTTGACTATTTCACTTGATCCTATCAGAAGGTACTTCACCAACCCAGAACACTTGTAAAGCACTTTTGTATTCAAATCCATATTATTGCTCCTAATTTTCTTAATATCTAGAACTTTCTGCAGTTTACCATTCAGTAGGTAGGTGTAAGTGTTGATCTACATGTACTCAGTATTCTGTACACAGAAAATGGGTTCTTTAAAGGTTCTTTAGCAGCTACAAGATAGTACAGATACTCATTTTTTAAAAGACTCCAGTAAAAGTAGAAGTAGTGACTACACTCTTTTACTCAAGTTAAAGTAAAGAAGTTTGGGCTCTGACATGTACTTAAGTAAAAAGTCGCCGATACTACTGTTTAGTGTCATGTGGTAACTGGACGTCATGTTTTATTTATATATATATATATGTGTGTGTGTGTGTGTGTGTGTGTGTGTGTGTGTGTGTGTGTGTGTGTGTGTGTGTGTGCATATATAATTTTGGAGTGTGCTGATGGATATTTGTGTTCATCAGCCACAAGAGTGTTACAAAAGTCAGGCACTGATGTAGGTGATGTAGGGTGGAGTCAGCGTTCACATTCATCCCAAAGGTGTTCAGTAGGGATGAGATCAGAAAACAACCACATATAGCAGGAAAGGTCAGGTGACCCAATACTTTTGGAGATATAATGTATACCAAGTGTATCACCAAGGCCATATCCCAAACTGTAGGGAGATTCCAGCTCTGTGCTTCAAAACAACTCAAAATTATTGTGATGTTTTACAAATGACAAAATTAATGTTCATTAAATTAAGCACTTCGTGTTTTTTGGGTTGACACCAGGGGCAGTTTGCACGAGGCGGCGGGCTGTCGGGTGCACGAGGCGGCTGGCTGTCAGGCGCACGAGGCGGCGGGCTGTCGGGCGCACGAGGCAGCGGGTTGGCAGCTGTAACCCTAACCCTAGCCAGTCTATGCTCTGCTGTAGTAATGGACAGATTGCAGGATAAAGTCTCGCAGCATCACTGTGAATGAGGGAACTTCTGACCCAACAAGCTTATTGGTTGCTGTACAATTCTCCATTCAGTCCACTGTTACTGAGCTTCAGCAGAATCTGTACAGAATCTGATCATGTATAATCAGACCGATGCCAGACATCTGATGCTCTCTGCTTGATCCAGGTCCCACAGAAAGGACATGTGTCTCAAAAGACGTAGGTTTGTTAATATGGACATTAATTAAACAAACAGTTTCCACGTCTTATTACGACTGTTTAACAGCTATAAAGTTTCCCTGTATAAAAACAAGAGAACCTACATATTAACTTTAAACTGCTTTGTCTTTGTTCTGTCAGAGGAGAGACAGACTGAGTGAAGCTTTACTGAGAGAGAATTACTCCACATAAATACACACAAGTAAACAATGTTAGTAAAATAATTTATGTTCCAAAAGGAAAAGAAAAAAAAATCTCTTAAATAATAATAATAATAATAATAATAATAATAATAATAATAATAATAATAATAATAATATGTGAAATTCTCTGCCAAACAAAAGAACAGCTTGTTGAGCAGTTTAATGGAGTCTCGTGTGTTTTGGGTGTAAATGGTGGTGTTTTAAGCAGATGGTGGTGGGTGTGATGCTTTATCTGTTCACCCTGCTCCTAAACTCTTCTTCCTCTTTCTGCAGGCGTGTGGGCACAAAAACACTGACAGGAAAAAGAGAGGAAATAAATAATAAACACCAGCGCACAGTGTGTATCCGAGACGCCAGACGCTAGAAATGTTGAGGTTAATGTAGCCATAAATAAATAATGCAGTCATACATAATTAATATTTCTACACAGCATGGGGAAGAACTCATCAGTGTGAGGATGTGGACACGGGGGGCAGGGGGGGGGGCCTTAAAGATTTAAAGCAAAGCAGAAAATGAGTAAAAATAAAATATCTCCAGAGGTTTTAGATCTAATCAGTTGATCTGAACATTTCCATGGACTCAGAAGTTTCTCCATAGATTAATTCCTCACTTTTATTTTAAAATCCATATTAAAGAGATATTTATTCTGTCTGCTATTTAAATGCAGTGTCAGGTCTTCTGTCCTCTTGTGTTATCTCTGGTTCTGCTTTTTAATGTTTTATTTAGCTTCCGATTTACTTTAGTTTTATTATTTAATCTGATTTAATTGTATTCTATTTCATTATTGTTGAGACGATGTACAGCACTGACATACCTTTAAATCTCAAATAAATAAAGGAGACTTCACTACACACACACTACACACAACACACAACACACACACACTACACACACACACACTACACACAACACACACACACACACACACACACACACAACACACACACACACACACTGAGCATGGCTAAGAGCAGTCTGATGTGTTGTGAGACCTGTAATTGCCTGCGTTAGCCTTATATAAGTTCTGTACATTTTTGTACACGAGTTTAAAATGATCAGGCAGAAAATAAATGAGTTTAGAGAAATTCTTTTTGCCAAAGAGCTCCTCTGTGTACTCTAACCTCGATGACTCACCTCCTAGAAACACTCAGGCTGCGATTATTGATCACTGTGTGTGTGTGTGTGTGTGTGTGTGTGTGTGTGTGTGTGTGTGTGTGTGTGTGTGTGTGTGTGTGTGTGTGTGTGGATCGATGCTCAAACAGAAGTCAGAATCACTTTCAATTTACACATTTCTGTATAAAATCCTGAAACAAGAGCATAGTGAGCTGTATTTATGGCCCTGGGCCCTGAGCCACACTGACATCATTATGTCTGCCTCTGTCTGTCTTTGTCTGTAAAGGTCTCTGCCATCGGGTGGTGCAGCATGTTGTTCAGAGTGTCTCATGGGCACAATAACGGTACTACTCAAGACAGAGATCCAGTTAGGGCGCCCCTCTCAGGCTCGAGTAAGAAACACCAGAAGTCCAGAAGAAATACCAATCAGCGGGCAAAATGGACATCATGTTCCTCTGAAGTGGTCCACACTGAAATTGCAAAAATGTCCAAAACGTAAGTGGAAAGGACCGGAGTCCAGACACATGGGCGAGGGTTTCAAGTTGTACTAAAACAGCACTCAGTAGGTGACGAATGGCATGGGCATTGTGGTTGGCAGCAAGCTCTGGGAAAACATCATGATATGAGCCACATCTCTGAGATATTTCCTACTATGCCCCACAAGCTAACAGCCTTAATAACAAGAAGGGCAAATTTGGGGAGAATCTGGTGATGTATTTATAAAACTGTCATCCCGGGTACGTACCTGGTGACCAGTGGAGATTTCAGTGGCCATGTTCGAGTGAATAGGGATGGATATGATGTAGCACCATGGAGGCGAAATCCTTGGAGCATTAAAATGCATGACATTGTCAGGGCAAATACATACTTCAAAAAGGGGCTTTTATTTTATTTTATTATTTTCTCACCTGACACAAAAAAATGTGAAGTGAAGAATATGGAATGTGGACCACAGACAAATGGGACCATCAGTGGCATCAGAGTTACTGCTGCTGAGCCAAGTGGCAACAGGTCACAGGATCATGAATGACTGAAGGATGCTCAAACAACTAAAGGGGAAAATATACACACCATTGTTTGCCCCATGGTCCCTTATTTACACAATCATTCCCGGAACGTACCATGCGGAGCCCTGCCCCCTGTCATGCGGAGCCCCGCCCCCTGTCATGCGGAGCCCCGCCCCCTGTCATGCGGATCCCTGCCCCCACCTCGGCTACTCACACCACATCTCTGTATACAGACCACTCATCAGACTCTAAACCGGTTCTGAAGCAGGTGAGAACCTGGCCAGCAGGAGCCACCTCTGCTCTTCAGGACTGCTTTAAGTGCACTGACTGGAACATCTTCAGGGAGGCTGCAACCAACTTGGAGGAGTACACATCAGCAGTGACCAATTACATCGGCAAGTGCACTGACGAAGTGACCGTCTCTAAGACCATCACCACACGCTCCAACCAGAAGCTGGTCTCCATCCCAAAGAAATCTACAGTGTCCTGCCTCAATGACTATCGTCATCGTCCTGTCGCACTCACACCCATTGTTAGAAAGTGCTTCAAGAAGCTCGTGAGGATCCACATCAAGACCCAGTTACCCCCCTCACTGGACCCCCTACAGTTCGCGTATCGTCCAAACCGCTCCACGGACAATGCCATTTCCACGGCCCTCCATTTGGTCCTCACCCACCTGGAAAATAAAGACACTGATGTACGAATGCTGTTCAATGACTTTAGTTCAGCATTCAACACAATCATCCCTCAGCACCTGATTGGGAAGCTGAGCTTCTGGGACTGAACATCTCCCTCTGCAACTGGATCCTCTAACTAAACACTATTCGTACGTCCTCTGTGGGACGAAGCCTTTGGACGTCCACTGAGCCGAGGCCGACTCTAAGAATCCTGAGACATCTCCAGTTAGACTCTGTGGTACTCAGGAGATCAGAAGTCCATGATCCTTACACCAATACAACATTTATCTGACTGTATATTACAATCACACCCCCAGTGTCACCCATATGAGGATGGGTTCCCCCTTGAGTCCAGTTCCTCTCAAGGTTTCTTCCTTTACCAATTTAAGGCAGTTTTTCCTTGCCACTGCTGCCTGAGTCACCTCAGACTTGCTCATAGGGGAATAAATACATACACACTGTGAACTATATACAACTAATAATAATCTAGAATTTTTATTCTTTTACTTTTATTATTCCTTATGTTTACCTTCTGCTCTATGTTTATGTTCTGTAAAGCTGCTTTGAGACAATTATTGTAAAAAGCGCTATACAAATAAACTTGTATTGAATTGAATTGAATCCTGGACGTCCTGACAGAGAGACCTCAGTCAGTTCGGCTTGGGAAGAGAATCTCCAGCACCACCAACACTGAACACTGGAGCCCCTCAGGGCTGTGTGCTCAGTCCACTGCTGTTCATTCTGCGGACTCACGACTGTGCAGAAACGCACAGAGCAAACCAGATCATCAAATTTGCCGAGGACACGACAGAGGTCCACTCACCGCTGGACATTAACAGATAATTTGTAGAGATCTTCAGAAGTACCAAATTTCTTGGTGTTCATCAAGTGGAGAACTTCACCTTGTAACAAGTCTGTCTCAGTGAATCCTTAGACCTTCAGTTACACTAAAGTTCAGCCACACTTTGGTTAGAAGGCCAGAAAAGGACACGACTTGATTACACACAACTGGAGTAAGAATACTTGGATATATAGGACAGTAAACACAAACACACACACACACCTCTCTCTTCTCTTCCTCTCTCTCTCGCTCATCGTCTCTCTCTCTCTCATCGCTTCCCCTCTCTCTCTCAATTCTCTC
>NC_062530.1:27606167-27611167 GCF_022655615.1 Tachysurus fulvidraco
TTTGTACAGTGTTTTTAACACTGGACTTTGTCTCAAAGCAGCTTTACAGAACATAAACATAAAACAAAAGAATAATATAAAGATTAATGTAAAACAAAACTCCCAGATTAATATTAGATATATAAATGTGTATGTATTTATCCCCAATGAACAAGTCTGAGGTGACTCAGGTGACTGTGGGGAGGAAAAACTCCCTTAGATGGTAAAGGAAGGAACCTTGAGAGGAACCAGACGCAAAGGGGAACCTCATCCTCATCTGGGTGACACTGGGGGTGTGATTATATAACCTCATCCTCATCTGGGTGACACTGGGGGTGTGATTATATAACCTCATCCTCATCTGGGTGACACTGGGGGTGTGATTATATAACCTCATCCTCATCTGGGTGACACTGGGGGTGTGATTATATATATACAGTCTGATAAATGTGAAGATCCTCACAGAGTCGCCCTTCATCTCAGTGGAGATCCAAAATCTTCATCACACAGAAGACGACCAGAGCTGGTACAGTTTCTGGATGCCTCGTGGTGGTAGAAAGAGAGAAACAGTGAGGAATTAATGTAGCTGCTGATTATAATATTAGCAAGTGAGGATGATTAACATGATTAACAGAGAGCGTGAAGGATTGTAACGTGTTAGAAGACTAGTTAGATACATGGGAGCTAAACCATTAAGAGCCTTGTACGTAAGTAGCAGCAGTTTGTAATCAGTTCTAAACTTAACAGGTAGCCAGTGTAGAGATGATAACATTGGGGTTATATGGTCATACTTTCTTGTCCTAGTGAGAACTCTGGCAGCTGCATTTTGGACTAACTGTAACCTATTTATTAAAGATGCAGGACAACCACCTAGTAATGCATTACAATAGTCCAGTCTAGAGGTCATGAAGGCATCAACTAGCTTCTCAGCATCAGATACAGACAGGATGTTTCTCAGCTTGGTGATGTTTCTAAGGTGAAGAAGGCTGTGTTTGTAATATGGTGATATGAGTTTAAAGACAAGTTACTGTCTAATAAACACCAGGTCTTTCACTGTCCAGCTACTAGTAACAGTACATCCCTCTAAATGGGAGTTAAGTTGTGAGAGTTTCTGTGCACTGGTTTTTGGACCTATGAGTAGTATTTCAGTCTTATCGGAGTTTAACAATAGAAAGTTGCAGCTCATCCAGTCTTTTATCTCTCTAAGGCACTGAGGTAATTTGGACACTGTGGCTATTTCATCTGGTTTTGATGAGATATATAACTGTGTGTCATCAGCATAACAGTGGAAACTAATCCCATGTCTTCTAATGATGTTCCCTAATGGAAGCATGTATATAGAGAAAAGCAGAGGTCCTAGAACTGATCCTTGAGGGACGCCATAATTAACTGGTAATAAACTGGAGGATTCACCCTTTAATTCTACAAAATATCTATATCAGTGACATCTATTCTGTGTGATATTATTAAATCTAGTGTGTGATTAAGATGATGAGTTGCTTTAGTGATGTTTAAGCCCAAGTGAGTTTAGTAAGTCCATAAATGTGAGTCCTAAATGTTAAAGTCTCCTACAATTAATGCTTTATCAAAGTTAACCAATAGGTCTGAGAGAAAATCTATGAATTCTCTAAGAACATCAGTGTAGAGCCCTGGGGGTCTGGGGCCCTGGGGGTCTTTTTGTGTGCATGTACGATAGTGTAACATTAATGATAAGCACTTTAAATTCAAAACTATCTATGTCTAAGACTTTCCCCTATTAAAGCTAACACTGCTCTATCTCTTGCCAAACCTCTTTAGCATATGGTTGCATCCATATATTTCTGCAATATTCATGTTAAAGATCTAACTATTAAATACTTAAATAGATCAGTCACTAAGAATGATTAAACATTCTGCACTTAGACTGCAAACTGACTGTCAGATGATCGTATACAGTACGACATGGATGAACTCTGCTAATATCTGTACGTCATTGTGATTATAGGTTTGATTAATATAGAAAGAGACAAACTCCACTAGCTGTAAATACACACATGATGTGTCTGTACCTCTGAACTGGGATTTAACCTCAGAATATCTCCGAGCTGATCTGAAGCACTGTGACGAACTCACTCTAATTCATTTCTCAGCGAGATGCTAACAAGCTCATCCTCCATTTTTATTTCCCAAATTGATGGTAAAATGGAAATCCAGAAGCTTCCATTAAACAGAATTACATGCAGCAGCTATTAAAGCTAAGACCTCTGTGTCTCTTTAATGTCCCAAATCTGGAGAATGCAGACTGAATCATCAGATATGAGTTTCGCCCACATTCAGCCAAGGGGTTTGGTTATTTCTGTGTTTTAGTATATCTTAGTCACAGCACTTCCGAGAACAAGACGGCTTTGGCTTCTCTTATAGGACTTTTACTTGATATTGTAATATTTAGAGGGAAGAAATCCAGAATAGCTGGAGAAAGTAAAACACCTCCACAAGCTGCTGTGAGAGAACAATACAGAGTTACAGAGAGTTAATAACGTTAACACACAGAGTCATGGTCTCATTATGGGTTAGTCAGGATGGAGCTCTCACACAAACACCTTCAGAGCAGGAATACCTTTTATCCTCAGAAATGATCCCAAGATTAATGTTTATCTTCCTAATGATCTGGAGATGACAAAAGCTCATCACAGCAGCAAAACCTACAAACTCAATCACAAATAAAGTACCAGATGTTTGTGGTGTCACAGCCCCATATTCCTGTAAGAATTCCCAGTTCTTTGTTTTCCATCCACTGTCTTTCCAGGTTCCAAATTTCAGAGAATCTCCTTTAAATACAAGTTAAATGTATTTGTAAAGCGCTTTAACAATTCCCATCATCTCAAAGCAGCTTTACAGAAGTATAGAATCAGAAGAGAAAATAAATATAATAATAATAATAATAATAATAATAATAATAATAATAATAATAATAATAATGATAATAACAAGAAGAAGAGGAAGAAGAAGAAGAAGAAATAGTGTCTGGTTTACAGTGACTGGTTTACAGTGACTGGTTTACAGTGACTGGTTTAGTCTGGTTTACAGTGACTGGTTTACAGTGACTGGTTTACAGTGACTGGTTTACAGTGACTGGTTTAGTCTGGTTTACAGTGTCTGGTTTACAGTGACTGGTTTAGTCTGGTTTACAGTGTCTGGTTTACAGTGACTGGTTTAGTCTGGTTTACAGTGTCTGGTTTACAGTGACTGGTTTAGTCTGGTTTACAGTGTCTGGTTTACAGTGACTGGTTTACAGTGACTGGTTTACAGTGACTGGTTTAGTCTGGTTTACAGTGACTGATTTACAGTGACTGGTTTACAGTGTGTGGTTTACAGTGACTGGTTTACAGTGACTGGTTTAGTCTGGTTTACAGTGTGTGGTTTACAGTGACTGGTTTAGTCTGGTTTACAGTGTCTGGTTTACAGTGACTGGTTTAGTCTGGTTTACAGTGTCTGGTTTACAGTGACTGGTTTAGTCTGGTTTACAGTGCCTGGTTTACAGTGTCTGGTTTACAGTGACTGGTTTAGTCTGGTTTACATTGACTAGTTTACAGTGTCTGGTTTACAGTGTCTGGTTTACAGTGTCTGTTTAGTCTGGTTTACAGTGACTGGTTTACAGTGACTGGTTTACAGTGTGTGGTTTAGTCTGGTTTACAGTGTCTGGTTTACATTGTCTGGTTTACAGTGACTGGTTTACAGTGTCTGGTTTACAGTGACTGGTTTACAGTGTCTGGTTTACAGTGACTGGTTTACAGTGTCTGGTTTACAGTGTCTGGTTAACAGTGACTGGTTTACAGTGTCTGGTTTACAGTGACTGGTTTACAGTGTCTGGTTTACAGTGTCTGGTTAACAGTGACTGGTTTACAGTGACTGTTTTACAGTGACTGGTTTACAGTGTGTGGTTTACAGTGACTGGTTTACAGTGACTGGTTTACAGTGACGGGTTTAGTCTGGTTTACAGTTTCTGGTTTACAGTGACTGGTTTAGTCTGGTTTACAGTGCCTGGTTTACAGTGTCTGGTTTACAGTGACTGGTTTAGTCTGGTTTACATTGACTAGCTTACAGTGTCTGGTTTACAGTGAATGGATTACAGTGTCTGGTTTACAGTGAGTGGTTTAGTCTGGTTTACATTGACTAGTTTACAGTGTCTGGTTTACAGTGACTGGTTTATAGTGACTGGTTTACAGTGTCTGGTTTACAGTGTCTGGTTTACAGTGACTGGTTTAGTCTGGTTTACAGTGCCTGGTTTACAGTGACTGGTTTAGTCTGGTTTACAGTGTCTTGTTTACATTGACTGGTTTACAGTGTGTGGTTTACAGTGACTGGTTTACAGTGTGTGGTTTACAGTGTGTGGCTTAGTCTGGTTTACAGTGTCTGGTTTACAGTGTCTGGTTTACAGTGTTTGGTTTAGTCTGGTTTACAGTGACTGGTTTAGTCTGGTTTACAGTGTCTGGTTTAGTCTGGTTTACAGTGTCTGGTTTACAGTGACTGGTTTACAGTGTGTGGTTTACAGTGACTGGTTTACAGTGACTGGTTTAGTCTGGTTTACAGTGTCTGGTTTACAGTGACTGGTTTACAGTGACTGGTTTAGTCTGGTTTACATTGACTAGTTTACAGTGTCTGGTTTACAGTGACTGGTTTACAGTGACTGGTTTACAGTGTCTGGTTTAGTCTGGTTTACAGTGACTGGTTTAGTCTGGTTTACAGTGTCTGGTTTACAGTGACTGGTTTACAGTGACTGGTTTAGTCTGGTTTACGTTGACTAGTTTACAGTGTCTGGTTTACAGTGACTGGTTTACAGTGACTGGTTTACAGTGTCTGGTTTAGTCTGGTTTACAGTGACTGGTTTAGTCTGGTTTACAGTGTCTGGTTTACAGTGACTGGTTTACAGTGACTGGTTTAGTCTGGTTTACATTGACTAGTTTACAGTGACTGGTTTACCGTGTGTGGTTTACAGTGACTGGTTTACAGTGTCTGGTTTAGTCTGGTTTACAGTGACTGGT
>NC_062530.1:27621167-27622175 GCF_022655615.1 Tachysurus fulvidraco
GCAGCTCACAGGATGTGACTCTTGTGCTGTGCAGGGCTAGTAAACAAACTGATTAGTGTGTAAGACCAGCGGCCTCTGGGAGTACACCCTCACACTGCTAGGAACTTACACACAGATCGTAAGTGGGGTTGTGTTGTAAGGTTTATAACACGAGCAGCACTTGTGTCATCACAGCATAGTGAAAGGACCAAGCACGTCAAAGTATGATTAACTATATTATATATTCATTATTATTATTATTCTATTATATATTATACCACATTTCAAATCTTTTATTTTAACAAATAAATAATTAGCTGAAAAGTAAAAATAGCATCAATTAAACCTGATTAAAGATAAAAACTATGCCACAAATAGAGGAGTATAAAGTAAAGAAGTAATGTGTGGAGTGTGTGGCCTGTGGGTGTGTGGTGGTGTGTGTGGTGTGCTGGGTGTGGTGTGTGTGTGTGTGGGGGTTGTGGTGTGTGTGTGTGTGTGCAGGTGTGTGGTGGTGTGGTTGGCCCTTTGCTTTGTGTGGTGTGTTTGGGTTGTGGTGTTGTGTGTTGGTTGTGTGGGTGTGTATGAGTGTGTGTGTATGTGTGTGGTATGTGTTGTGTATTGGGTGATGTGTGTAATATGTGTGTGTGTGTGAGGAGTGTGGTGGATATGTCGGGGATGTGTGTGTGTTATATGTGTGTGTGCGTGTGTGTATCTGTGTGAGTGTGCGTAGGAGTGTGTGTTGTATGAGTGGGGTGATATGTGGGGTGTGTGTGGGGTGTGGTGTATGGGGCTGTGCTGTGGGTGGTGTGGTGTGTGTGGAGGTGTGTGTAATGTGTGGTGTGTGGGTGTGTGTGGTGTGTGTGTGTGTGTGCTGTGTGTGGTGTGGAATGACCTTAATAGTGACCCAGATCAACACACATGTAGTAAAGAACGATGAAAGAATACTTTCTGCTTGTTCTTAGCTTGGCGATCTGATTGAATTCCTGTTTTCTTTCATATCTTATGTCTTTTATATCCATCTGTAGTTGT